>NC_041383.1:186176844-186192117 GCF_002162155.2 Triticum dicoccoides | reverse complement strand
CCGGAGCCGCCCTGGCCAACTCCGGCGCCCGCTCGCCGTCCCCGCCGCCACAGCGGCCCCGCCTCCGCCGCTGACCTTGGAGATCGCCGCCGCCGTCCTTGGTTTGCTCGGATCCGGCCGAGAACCATGCGGACCCGCCGCCTCAGCCCAATTTCCCCTTGCCGCCGGCCTCCCTGCTCCGCCCTCCGTCGCCATGGCGCCGCTGCCGCCGCCCTGTCTCCTGCTCGTGCCTCGGGCACGAGGGGAGACGACGACTGCGTCAGCCACGTGGGCCGCGCCCCCCTGCTGGCCCATCTCCTCGGCCCAAGCCGGCCTGCCTCCTCTCCTTCCCCTCTGGGTCGTAGCCCATGGTGAGCAGGCCCCCCTATCCTTCGCCCCGGGCGACTTTTAGTTTTCAGTGCGCAGTTCGTTTTTTTACCAAGTCCCCAGTTCTGTAGTAATAATCATGCCATGTTCATCGCATCGTATCTCTGCATCCGTAGCTCCGTTTCATGCGTGTAATATGTCAAATTGTTCGCCTCAACGAGTGCATCCTTTCATTCCATTGCATCATATTCATTTGAGGTCATCTAGATGCCTGAATCATCGTTGCGAGAGTGCTTCATAATGTTATCTGCTGTCTGTTAACAGAACGAGCTCTTTTGTCATTTTTGCCATGATTGATGTGTTCATCCTATGAGGTTGATGTCTACATGTGTTTTGATCTATGCTATGTCTTCTTTACAGAGGTGCTTACCATGTATTTTTGTGATCAATGTGGTGACTAGCACAAGCATGCAAACTAGGCTTCGTGATGTTGCTGATTTTAGTCACTGTTCTGCTGTTATTTGATGCCATGTAAACTAGATGCTACAGAGAGATCCATGCATATTTTGAGATACTTCAGTAAGGGTGTTTTGAACATATGGTTATTGTCTATCCATTCATGCCCTTGGTTGCAATTAGGGAGTAGTCTAGCATGTCATTTTCGTGCTCTACTTTTGCTTTAAAATGTTTCCTGGCAGATTGTTTACATGTTATTCAATTTTGCCAAGGTTGTTGTAGTTGATCCTTGCATGCTATGAACTTGTTCTTGACTTGGTTTGTTTTACAAACATGTCTTCTTGATGATGCTATGCTTATCTTGTCATGCAATGACTTGTGGTGAGTGAATCGAGCTTGTTAAATAGTGTACTTGATGTTGCTGTTTTGCTAGGCTGAATCTGTTATTTCGCGATGCTATGTAAACCTGCTGCTACAAATCATTCTATGCATAATCTGGAGATGTCCACTAAATATGTTTTGTTCTACATGTTATGCCATATCCATCCATGCCCCTGGTTGCATTTATAGCTTGCTGTAGCTTGTTCACATCTTGCTCCAAAGTTGCTTGATAATGTTGCTTGATAATCAGTTGTTACCATGATTGTTGCTAGTGTTCCATGCACCCTATGGACTTGCTCTTGCCATTCTTAGCTTCACAAATATGCCTTCTTACTGTTGGTTGCCTTGCCATGCCATGTATTGCTCTGTGGTGAGTGGTACAAGCTCACCAACATGCCTTCATAATTCTGTTTCTGCCATGTATGAATCTGTAATATAACTTGCCATGTTTACGTGGGTGCCATCATATTTTCTGATCCTTTTTGGCTCATGGTCAGTAAAGGACTTTTGATCTATGCATTTAGTAGTATCATGCCATGCCTTTGTTTGCCATTATAAGTTCCTGTAACATGTTGTTTGATAGCTCTAAACATTGCAACCTGATGTTATTTTCTGCAAAGTCTGAATTGTTATTACTTGCAATCTTACCATGTGTGTTTGAGCATGTTCTAGTGATTTCTGGAGATAGCTCAGTGTTCATGTTTTGTTATGCTTTACCTATACATCATGCCCATGCCTTTTGTTATTATGTTGAGGTACTGTAGCATATTGTTTTGATGCTTGCAATATGCCTAGTTGCTGTTTTGGACAGCTTGTCCTTTAAACTTGTTTCATGTGTGTGTTTTGAACCGTTGCTCCGTTTTGAGTGTGCTCTATATGAAACTTGATTAGAATTGCATGTAGCTTCATATTATCATGTTGCATCCTTGTTTTGAGGTGTTTGCTTGATGTTTGGGTGCATTTTGCATCAATGCCATGTTTAACTTGTTTTGCTCATATCTTCTAGGCCGTAGCTCCGAACTAAATGAACTTTATATGTAACTTGACTAGAATCTCGTGTAGATCATCTTGGTGCATCTTAACTTGCTGTTTAACAACTTGAACATAAGGTTTATTCAGATCTGGACCAACTTCGAAATTTGCATATGAGGACTTACCGGAATTGTTATATGTTGTTCCCCGCCTCATTTAAACTTGTCTTGATGTGTTGCTCTTGTTTGCATCATCTCTTGCCATGAGTAGCTTCATGTAGTCTTGTCATGCATCATGCTTGTTCATGCATCATGCCTTGTTCATGTGTGGTGTGTTTACTATGTTGTGTGCTTCTTTTCGATAGTTCCTGTTTCGTTGCAATCGTGATGATTCGTTCGTCTACGCTTGGTTCGGCTTCATCCGTTCGTCTTCTTCATGGACTCGTTTTTCTTCCTTGCGGGATTTCAGGCAAGATGACCGCTACCCTGGATCTCACTACTATCATTGCTATGCTAGTTGCTTCGTTCTATCGCTACGCTGCGCTACCTATCACCTGTTTATCAAGCCATCCCATATTGCCATGAACCTCTAACCTTTGACACCTTTCCTATGCAAACCGTTGTTTGGCTATGTTACCGCTTTTACTCAGCCCCTCTTATAGCGTTGCTAGTTGCAGGTGAAGTTGAAGATTTATCCATGGTGGACAGGATTTTTGGTTGGGATATCACAATATCTCTTATATTATTAATGCATCTATATACTTGGTAAAGGGTGGAAGACTCGGCCTTTTGCCTAGTGTTTTGTTCCACTCTTGCCACCCTAGTTTCCGTCATACCGGTGTTATGTTCCTGGATTTTACGTTCCTTACGCGGTTGGGTGATTTATGGGACCCCCTTGACAGTTCGCTTTGAATAAAACTCCTCCAGCAAGGCCCAACCTTGGGTTTACCATTTGCCTCACCACCACCTTTACCCTTTCCTTGGGTCGGCCAACCCAAGGGTCATCTTTATTTTAGCCCCCCCGGGCCAGTGCTTGTCTAAGTGTTGGTCCGAACCGGGCAGACTGCGGGGCCACCTCGGGGCAACTCGAGGTCTGGTTTTACTCGTAGACTGACCTATCCGGTGTTGCCCTGAGAACGAGATATGTGCAGCTCCTATTGGGATTGTCGGCGCATCGGGCGGCTTTGCTGGTCTTGTTTTACCATTGTCGAAATGTCTTGTAAACCGGGATTTCGAGTCTGATCGTGTCTTCTTGGGAGAAGGTATATCCTTCATTGATCGCGAGAGCTTATCATGGGCTAAGTTGGGACACCCCTGCAGGGTATAATCTTTCGAAAGTCGTGCCTGCGGTTATAGGCAGATGGGAATTTGTTAATGTCCGGTTGTAGATAACTTGACACCAGATCTGAATTAAAATGCATCAACCGTGTGTGTAGCCGTGATGGTCTCTTTTCGGCGGAGTCCGGGAAGTGAACACGGTCTTTGGGTTATGTTTGACGTAAGTAGGAGTTCAGGATCACTTCTTGATCATTGCTAGCTTCACGACCGTTCCATTTGCTCTCTTCTCGCTCTTATTTGCATATGTTAGCCACCATATCATGCTTAGTCGCTGCTGCAGCCTCACCACTTTACCCTTTCCTTTCCCATTAAGCTTTGCTAGTCTTGATACCCATGGTAATGGGATTGCTGAGTCCTCGTGGCTCACAGATTACTACAACAACAGTTGCAGGTACAGGTTATGCGATGATCATGACGCGAGAGTGATGTTACTTGTTTTGGAGTTCTTCTTCTGCTTCTTCTTTGATCAGGGGATAGGTTCCAGGTCGGCAGCCTGGGCTAGCAGGGTGGATGTCGTTTGAGTTTCTGTTTGTGTTTCATCCGTAGTCGGATGATGCTCTTATGTATTGTGATGTTGTATTCGTGTGGCATTGTATGCCTTGTGTATGTATCCCCATCTATTATGTAATGTTGATGTAATGATATCCACCTTGCAAAAGCGTTTCAATATGCGGGTCTATCCTTGGTGGGACCTTCGAGTTCCTTTTGGATAGGGTCGCATATTGGGCGTGACATACCGCTCCCCAGCGGTAGTACCGTGTCAGATGTTTGCATTGTTTGTTTTCCAGCGGAAGTAGGCACGGATGTATTTTTATTCATCTGCGCCCTTCCCAGGCTAGGACCTTCCTGTCTTGCGGTAGTACCGCAAGAGGGAGCGGTTGTACCGCGCTCGTGGTAGTACTGCTCACAGTCAGGCATGTTCTAGTCTCTGCAGTTGCCGCGGTAGTATCGTGGTCCCTCACGGTAGTACCGCATGGCCTTGCGGTAGTACCGCGTTTCTGGAGCGGTAGTACCGCATGTCGTGGGCTGGATTAGTGGATAACGGTTGGATTTTGTCCTCAGCTATAAAAGGGGTGTCTCCTACCTCTAGTTGACCACCTCTTCCATCCCTAAGCTCCATTATTGCTCCAAGCTCCATTTTCGCCTGATCTCTCTCCTAGCCAATCAAACTTGTTGATTTGCTCGGGATTGGTTGAGAAGGCCCCATTCTACACTTCCACTAAGAGAAATTTGATTCCCCCACTAATCCCTAGCAGATCTTGTTACTCTTGGGTGTTTGAGCACCCTAGACGGTTGAGGTCACCTCGGAGCCATAGTCTATTGTGGTGAAGCTTCGTGGTGTTGTTGGGAGCCTCCAATTAAGTTGTGGAGATTGCCCCAACCTTGTTTGTAAAGGTTCGGTCGCTGCCTTCAAGGGCACCAATAGTGGAATCACGGCATCTCGCATTGTGTGAGGGCGTGAGGAGAATATGGTGGCCCTAGTGGCTTCTTGGGGAGCATTGTGCCTCCACACCACTCTAACGGAGACATACTTCCTCTCAAAAGGAAGGAACTTTGGTAACACATCCTCGTCTCCACCGGCTCCACTCTTGGTTATCTCGCGCCTTTACTTTTGCTAGCTTACTTGTGTAATATCCCTTGCTTGGTTGTGTGCTTGTTGTTGTTGCATCATATAGGTTGTTCACCTAGTTGCATATCTAGACAACCTACTTTGATGCAAAGTTGAATTTGGTAAAGAAAAACTAAAAAATTGTTAGTTGCCTATTCACCCCCCCCTCTAGTCAACTATATCGACCCTTTCAGGAGGCAAACGTGAAGGCCCAGATTGACCGTGTTTTTGCGAATGAGCAGTTCAGGCAGTTGTTTGGTTTCACAAGTGTTCACCACATCAGTGCTATAGAGTCTGATCATTGTTTTGTTAGGCTGGAGTTCCAGAAACAGATGTGTGGTCAAGCTGGTCGGTCTAAGCCGTTCAGATACGAGAACGTGTGGCAAACGCATGTGGACTATGAACGTATAGTGACATAATGTTGGCGACAACAGCAGCACTCACCTAGTCTGCAAGGAGTTATTGAGTCGCTAAGTGCCTTGCAGCAGCGGCTTGATCCTTGGGGAAAGAAAGAATTCGGCTGCTTGAGAAGAATGGTCCGAAAACTTAAACAAAAATTGGACAAGTTACGACGGCAGTCTATAGGGCGAGGCCCAAATGATGAGGAAAAAAGTATTGTCATCAAGTTAAGAGAAGCTCTTTGTCAGGAGGATATTTGGGTTTGACAGCGATCGCGAGTCCTTTGGCTCCGTGATGGCGATAGAAATACAGAATATTTCTATGCACAGGCTAAGCAGCGACAACGCATCAACAAAATTGTTGGTCTGTGCAGGCTGGATGGTTCGGCTTGTGCTGATGGAAGCGAAGACAAAATTGAAATACAAAACTTCTACCAGCAACTCTACACCTCGCGAAGGTCCATGGACGCGTCTGAGGTGTTATCGCTTGTGCCTGTACAGATCACTCCGGAGATGAATGTTGTTCTTGATGGACTCTTTACTTCGGAAGATGTGCATAAGGCTCTCTTTCAGATGGCGCCATCAAAGGCCCCTGGTGTCGATGGCTTCACGGCGGATTTTTTCCAGAAGCACTGGGAGCTATTATGTCACGATATAACAAGTGGTGTCCTTGGATTCCTTAATGGAGGGGATCTGCCTTTGGGTTTGAATGATACGTCTATTACACTCATACCAAAGGTACATATTTCCTAGAATATTACTCAGTATCGTCCGATCTCTCTATGTCCAGTCTTGTACAAGATAGCTGCCAAAGCTATAACAAACAAACTAAGAGATTTTATGGATGAGATAATTAGCCAAGAGCAAAGTGCTTTCATCCCCGGTCGTCTCATCACTGATAACATCTTGGTTGCATTTGAGAGTGTGCATGCCATGAAACGGAGGAGGAAGGGAAAAACTTTGCGTGTGCAGTTAAGTTGGATATGATGAAAGCCTATGATAGGGTGGAGTGGAGTTATCTTGAAGCAATTCTTCTTAAATTTGGCTTTGGCATCAACTTGGTGAGATTGATCATGAAGTGCGTAACTTCGGTTCATTTCTTGGTACGGGTAAATGGTGAACAACTACCATATTTTATTCCCACCAGTGGACTACGTCAATGTGATCTATGTCACCCTACTTGTTCTTGCTATGTGCAGAAGGTTTTTCTTCCTTGCTGAAATATTATGGTCAGATTGATAGAGGCATTCGAGTCAGTTTCAGAGCTCCGTGGGTGAATCATTTGCTTTTCGCAGATGACAGTCTCATTTTTATGACAGCTGATAGCCGATGTGCGGGAAGACTAAATAGTATACTGCAATTATACGGGGCTGCGTCGGGCTAGTGTGTTAATCGGGAGAAGAGTTCAATCTATTTCAGCCCAAACACGCCGGCTGCCACTAGGCAGGCTATCAAGAGTAGGCTCGATGTTCACCTCGAGGCATTCAGTGAACTTTACCTTGGTCTACCTACGGCGGTGGGGAAGATCACTAGTGGCACTTTAGACCACATAGGGGAACGTTCCAGAAGCAAGATGCAAGGGTGGTCTGAAAGAATGTTTGCTTGTGCAGGAAGAGAAACTTTGATCAAATCAATTGCCCAGGCGATTCCCACTTTCAGCATGATTTGTTTTGTCCTAACAAAGAAGGTGTGCAAGAGTTTGACATCCGGTATGGCAAGGTATTGGTGGAGTAGCTCGATTGATAGACGACCTCTTCACTGGATATCCTGGGAAAAAACTTGCAACACCCAAGTGTAATGGGGGCATGGGTTTCTGTGACCTTCATCTCTTCAAATTGGCCCTCCTTGGCAAACAGGTCTGGCGGCTATTGACAAGCCCGGACTCGCTGTGTGCCTGAGTTCTAATGGGCAGGTATTTCCCAGATTCAGATTTTATGCAAGCTACAGCTCCTAAACATTCTTCTGCAAGTTGGAGGGCTATTGTATCAGGTCGGGAGGCGTTACTCACCGTACTGATCAAGAGGGTGGGCGACGGGTCCTCTATCTCGGCCTGGAACGACCGGTGGATCCCATCCACTACATCAATGTCACCATTGTTCAAGCCACCAAATACAAATATATCCAGTGTAAGTGAACTGATCGATACTGATAACTGGACGTGGAGGCGACAGTTGGTTTGGAGCACATTCATACTACCAGACGCGGAAGCCATCCTCAACATTCCACTCCGGTTTAGTGGTGGTGAAGATTTTCTTGCATGGACACATGAGTCCTCAGGCAACTACACTGTAAAATCGGCGTACCGAGCTCTTATGATTCGCAACGAGCATCAAGCTCTAGAAGAAGGGCCGGATACCGGATCCTCAATTAATAACCAATGGATGTGGAATGGCTTGTGGAAGCTAAATGTGATGCCAAAAGTGAGAGTTTTCTTCTAGCAGGTACTTAGGGGAATTCTGCCAAATGAGTGCACCCTAAAGCACCGGCATTTGAGACAGATAGGGCTTTGCAAAGTATGCATGGCGATGGACAAGGACATGCGGCATGCCCTTCTGCTTTGCTCCCATGCAAAACTTTTTTGGGAGGAAGCTCAACAGCTCTTTGACTTCCATCTCCCACGACTACATCCCGACACTTGGGCGAGAGACATAATCTGTGATGACAGATTCACGACTAGAGACCGGGCCATCATAGTTTCAGATATGTGGTCGGTTTGGCACTCTAGGAACAAGTTGACGCATGGGGAGGAATCATTGGATCCTGCTTTTTCAGTTTGCAGAATGAGGGAAACTCTTGCACTTCTGGATATCCCTCGGCGTCATGCAATAGTGTTGCCTGGACATGGGTGGCGCCCCCCGGACTTGGAGTTTGTTAAAATCAACACTGATGCCGCGATCCGTCGCGAGGATGGCAAGGGTGGAGGGGGTGGTGTTGCTCGATCTACACAAACCTTCCAAGGCGCTTGGATCAAACCATACCCGGGTGTGACTGATCCCCTCATAGCAGAGACGATGGCAGTTCGTGACGGCGTCATCTTTGACAATCTATGGGGTTTTTTGAAAGTCGTCCTCGAGAATGATTGCTTGGAGGTGGTCAACCTTTGGACCACTTGATAACCCACAAGTATAGGGCATCACAACAGTTTTCGAGGGTAGAGTATTCAACCCAAATTTATTGATTCGACACAAGGGGAGCCAAAGAATATTCTCAAGTATTAGCAGTTGAGTTGTCAATTCAACCACAACTGGATAACTTAATATCTGCAGCAAAGTATTTAGTAGCAAAGTAGTATGGAAGTAACGGTAACAGTAGCAAAAGTAATAGTAGCAGTTTTGTAGTAATTGTAACAATGGCAATGGTAAAGTAACTAAGCAAAGAGCAATATGTGAAAAGCTCGTAGGCATTGGATCAGTGATGGATAATTATGTAAAATGCGATTCTTCATGCAAAAGTTATAACATAGGGTGACACAGAACTAGCTCCAGTTCATCAATGTAATGTAGGCATGTATTCCGAATATAGTCATACGTGCTTATGGAAAAGAACTTGCATGACATCTTTGTCCTACCCTCCCATGGAAGTGGGTTCCTATTGGAAACTAAGGGATATTAAGGCCTCCTTTTAATAGAGTACCGGACCAAAGCATTAGCACTTAGTGAATACATGAACTCCTCAAACTACGATCATCACAAGGAGTGGTCCCGATTATTGTCACTTCGGGGTTGCCGGATCATAACACATAGTAGGTGACTATTGACTTGCAAGATAGGATGAAGAACTCACATATATTCATGAAAACATAATAGGTTCAGATATGAAATCATGGCACTCAGGCCCTAGTGACAAGCATTAAGCATAGCAAAGTCATAGCAACATCAATCTCAGAACATAATGGATACTAGGGATCAAACCCTAACAAAACTAACTCGATTACATGGTAAATCTCATCCAACCCATCACCATCCAGCAAGCCTACGATGGAGTTACTCACGCACGGCGGTGAGCATCATGAAATTGGTGATGGAGGATGGTTGATGATGACGACGGCGACTGATTCCCCTCTCCGGAGCCCCGAACGGACTCCAGATCAGCCCTCCCAAGAGAGATTAGGGCTTGGCGGCGGCTCCGTATCATAAAACGCGATGAATCCTTCCCTCTGTTTTTTTCTCCCCGAACATGAATATATAGAGTTGGAGTTGAGGTCGGTGGAGCACCAGGGGCCCACGAGGTAGGGGGCGTGCCCAGGGGGTAGGCGCCCCCACCCTCGTGGATAGGGTGTGGGCCCCCTGGCCTTGATTCTTTTCCCAGTATTTTTTATTAATTCCAAAAATATTCTTTGTGGAGTTTCAGGTCATTCCGAGAACTTTTATTTAAGCACAAAAATAACACAAGTGCAATTCTGCTGAAAACAACATCAATCTGGGTTAGTTCCATTCAAATCATGCAAGTTAGAGTCCAAAACAAGGGCAAAAGTGTTTGGAAAAGTAGATACAATGGAGACGTATCAACTCCCCCAAGCTTAAACCTTTGCTTGTCCTCAAGCAATTCAGTTGACAAACTGAAAGTGATAAAGAAAAACTTTTACAAACTCTATTTGCTCTTGTTGTTCAAAATATGTAAAGCCAACATTCAAGTTTTCAGCAAAGATTATGAAGTAACCATATTCACAATAACATTTAGGTCTCATGTTTACTCATATCAATGGCATAATCAACTAGCGAGCAATAATAATAAATCTCGGATGACAACACTTCCTCAAAACCATCATAATATGATATACAAGATGGTATCTCGCTAGCCCTTTCTGAGACCGCAAAACATAAATGCAGAGCACCTCTGAAGATCAAGGACTGACTAAACATTGTAATTCATGGTAAAAGAGATCCAGTCATAGTCATACTCAATATAAATTAATAGTAATGCATGCAAATGACAGTGGTGCTCTCCAGCAGGTGCTTTTTAATAAGAGGATGATGACTCAACATAAAAGTAAATAGATAGGCCCTTCACTGAGGGAAGCAGGGATTTGTAGAGGTGCCAGAGCTCGATTTTTGAAACTGAGATAAATAATATTTTGGGTGGCATACTTTCATTGTCAACATAACAACCAAGAGATCTCGATATCTTCCATGGTACACACATTATAGGCGGTTCCCAAACAGAATGGTAAAGTTTATACTCCCCCACCACCAACAATCATCAATCCATGGCTTGCCCAAAACAATGGGTGCCTCCAACTAACAACAATCCTGGGGGAGTTTTGTTTGCAATTATTTTGATTTGATTTGAGCCTGGGACTGGGCATCCCGGTTACCGGCCATTTTCTCGTGAGTGAGGAGCGGAGTCCACTCCTCTTGAGAATAACCCGCCTAGCATGGAAGATACAGACAACCCTAGTTGATACATTTGTTGTTCAAGCATAAAAAACATAATTGAAGGCTAGCAAAATTTATTTTGAGTTAGCAAAACATAACCGGCCATTTGAAGGCTAGCAAAACATAATTGAAGGGTAGCAAACTTTTACAAACTCTATTTGCTCTTGTTGTTCAAGCATGGAATAACTTTGGGGTTTATGGAAGTGGATGCACAAGCAGTATTCCCACTTAGTACAAGTGAAGGCTAGCAAAAGACTGGGAATTGACCAACTAGAGAGCGACAACAGTCATGAACATGCATTAAAATTAATCAACACTGAGTGCAAGCATGAGTAGGATACAATCCACCATGAATATAAATATCGTGGAGGCTATGTTGATTTTGTTTCAACTACATGTGTGAACACGTGCCAAGTCAAGCCACTCGAATCATTCAAAGGAGGATACCACCCTATTATACCACATCACAACCATTTTACTAGTATGTTGGCACGCAAGGTAAACCATCATAAACTCCTAGTTAATTAAGCATGGCATAAGCAATTATAATCTCTAATTGTCATTACAAACATGTTTATTCATAACAGGCTGAATCAGGAACGATGAACTAATCATATTTACAAAAACAAGAGAGGTCGAGTTCATACCGGCTTCTCTCATCCCAATCATTTCATCATATATCGTCATTATTGCCTTTCACTTGCACGACCGAACGGTGTGCATAATAGTAATAGTGCACGTGCATTGGACTAAGCTGGAATCTGCAAGCATTTAATACAAGGGAGAAGAGAAGGTAATATGGGCTCTTGGTTAAATCAACACTAATGCATATGAGAGCCTGATGACCCACAAGTGTAGGGGATCTATCGTGGTCCTTTCGATAAGTAAGAGTGTCGAACCCAACGAGGAGCAGAAGGAAATGATAAGCGGTTTTCAGTAAGGTTTTCTCTGCAAGCACTGAAATTGTAGGTGATAGATAGTTTTGTGATAAGATAAATAGTAACGAGCAAAAAGTAAATAAAGTAAATAAAGTGCAACAAAGTGGCCCAATCCTTTATGTAGCAAAGGATAAGCCTCGACAAATTCTAATAATGAAGAAGGAGCTCCCGAGGACACATTGGGAATTATCGTCAAGCTAGTTTTCATCACGTTCATAAGATTCGCGTTCGGTACTTTGATAATTTGATATGTGGGTGGACTGGCACTTGGGTACTGCCCTAACATGGACAAGCATCCCACTTATGATTAACCCCTATTGCAAGCATCCGCAACTACAAAAAGAAGTATTAAGGTAAACCTAACCACAACATTAAATATATGGGTCCATATCAACCCCTAACGAAGTGACGCATAAACTAGGGTTTAAGCTTCTGTCACTCTAGCAACCCATTGTCTACTTATTACTTCCCTATGCCTTCCTCTAGGACCAAATAATGGTGAAGTGTCATGTAGTCGATGTTCACAGAACACCACTAGAGGAGAGACAACATACATCTCATCAAAATATCGAACGAATACCAAATTCACATGACTACTAATAGCAAGACTTCACCCATGTCCTCAGGAACAAACGTAACTACTCACAAAGCATATTCATGTTCATAATCATAGGGGTAATAATATGCATGAAGGATCTGAACATATGATCTTCCACCAAGTAAACCAAATAGCATCAACTACAAGGAGTAATCAACACTACTAGCAACCCACAGGTACCAATTTGTGGTTTTGATACAAGATTGGATACAAGATATGAACTAGGGTTTTGAGATGAGATGGTGCTAGTGAAGATGTTGATGGAGATTGACCCCCTCTCGATGAGAGGATCGTTGGTGATGATTTCCCCCTCCCGGAGGGAAGTGTCCCCGGCAGAACAGCTCCGCCAGAGCCCTAGATTCATTCCGCCAAGGTTCCGCCTCATGGCGGCGGAGTTTCATCCCGTAAGCTTGCCCATGATTTTTTCTAGGGGAAAACCCTTCATATAGCAGAAGATGGACGCCAGAAGCCCACCAGGGGGCCCAGGAGATAGGGGGCCGCGCCCAAGGGGGGGGGGTCGCCCCCCTGTCTCCTGGACAGGGTGTGCCCCCCCTAGCCTATTTCTTTTGTCCAAAAATTCTTATTAAATCTAAAAAGTTGTTTTGTGGAGTCTCAAGTCTTTTGGAGTTGTGCAGAATAGGTTTCCAACGTTTGCTCCTTTTCCAGCCAGAATTCCAGCTGCCAACATCCCCCCTCTTCATGGTAAACCTTGTAAAATAAGAGAGAATAGCCATAAGTATTGAGATATAATGTGTAATAACAGCCCATAATGCAATAAATATTGATATAAAAGCATGATGCAAAATGGACGTATCAACTCCCCAAAGCTTAGACCTCGCTTGTCCTCAAGCGGAAGCCAAAATCGAAAAATATGTCCACATGTTTAGAGATAGAGGTGTCGATAAAAATAAAATACGGACATGAGGGCATCATGATCATTCTAATAACAACAACATATATGGATTTTGTCATATGATTTCCTATGTTCAGGTAATAAGAAATTCACAATGTCAAGTATGGTTCAAAAACTTCATTGAGAACTAACAAACTATAATCTCAGTCATTGAAGCAATTGCAATTTATCGTAACATCAGAAAGAGTCAATAATAGAGCTTTTCAGCAAGCTCACATACTCAACCATCTCGTAGTCCCCTATAATTGTTAACACTCATGCAATATTTGTGGTTATAAAGTTTCAGCCGGACATTGAGAAAGATAGGGGCTTATTGTGTTGCCTCCCAACATATTCACCTTTAGGTGATGTCAACAATAATAGCCTATGCCAACTTACATCCAATTGGATATATGTATCATGATCTTTCAAACACGAGGAGCTTGCCAAAGGAAAAAAATAAAAAGGGAAAGGTGAGTATCACCTTGACTCAAGCAATAAAGTAAAACATAAAGTAAAATATAGGCCCTTCGCAGAGGGAAGCAGAGGTTGTCATGTGCGTTTAGGGTTGATGCATGAAATCTTAATGCAAAAGAACGTCACTATATATTGCCCCTTGTATGTGGACCTTTATTATGCAGTCCGTCGCTTTTATTACTTCCACAACAAGTTCGTACAAAGTTTATTTTCTATGCACTAATAAGTCATACATATTTAGAGAGCAATTTTTATTGCTTGCACCGATGACAACTTACTTGAAGGATCTTACTCAATCCATAGGCAGGTATGGTGGACTCTCATGGCAAAACTAGGTTTAAGGATATTTGGAAGCACAAGTAGTATCTCTACTTGGTGCAAGGAATTTGGCTAGCATGAGAGGGAAAGGCAAGCTCAACATGTTTGGATGGTCAATGACAATATACTTTAACTGAGATGTCGGAAAACATAAACCATTACGTTGTCTTCCTTGTCCAACGTCAACTCTTTTAGCATGTCATACTTAATGAGTGCTTCACAATCATAAAAGATGTCCAAGATAATATATTTATATGTGAACCCCTCTTTCTTTATCACTTCCTATTAATTGCAACGATGACCAAGGCTACGTTCATCAACTCTCAACAATTTTTATGCCTCATACTTTCTATGTGTGAAGTTATCACTATCCATAAGATCAATATGAACTCTTTTGTTCTTTCTACTTTCTCAAGATCATAGCAACATAGCAAAGCCCTTGACTCAACACTAATCTTTATTATAGATAGCACATGGACTCGAATACATAAAGAGATCACAACAAAAAACTCAAAACTACCTGAAATCAAAACTTCGAACTAATAGATCAAGATACTACTAAAAGGATCAAACTAAATAAAGCGGTAAATATAGGAGTGTGATGGTGATACGATATCGGGGCACCTCCCCCAAGCTTGGCAATTGCCAAGGGGAGTGCCCATACCCATGTGATTATTTCTTCGGAGGTGATGGAGGTGGTGATGATGACGGTGGATAATCGCACATCGAGCGTAAAAGCTCCTCCAACTTGCGGATAATGCCCTTGAGCCCAGCAATATGATCCTTCAACAAAATATTCTCCTCTGTGAGATACTTGTTCTGTATGCGGGCTAACTCAATCATCTTGAAAGCTTCAATCTCTGTTGGAGTGAAAAGGTTAGGTAAAGGTTGAGGGGTGTCTTCTTCTTTCACCACCAGAGCTTGAGCCTCCATGGCCTTCTTGATCCCTTCATCCTTGTTGATCTCCTCTGGTTCCTCTCTTTTCAACTCTATCTTCAATAGCCAAGCATCCTTGTCTTCGTTGTTGGAGGAGGGAGAAGTCATGGTGCTCTAAATCTGCAACAGAAATAGCTCGAAACGAAAACAGAGGATATTTGCATGATACGGTGGTCAAAACCTTCGGGAGTATATATAATGAATTTTTACCGACCAAAATACGTGACATACAAGAAAATGGAGTACGGGAGGCACACGAGGTGCCCACGAGACAGGGGGC
>NC_041383.1:186130559-186176489 GCF_002162155.2 Triticum dicoccoides | reverse complement strand
TGAAAATTGCCATTAGAGTTGTTTTGGAGTCGGTTTACTTACTGTACCATGTACCTATGCCTTTTCGGAGTCTGGAACATTCTGGAAAGTGTCTCTTATGTATTCCTCAGGGGTTATGGTTTCAATAATATTAGTTTCAACATTGATAGGATTACCTGAAATATAATGTTTAATTCTTTGACCGTTTACCACCCTCGGATTTGTGCCTTCAAAGTTGTTGATTTTTATAGCACCAGAACGATAGACCTCCTCGATAACGTAGGGACCTTCCCATTTTGAGAGAAGTTATCCTGCAAAAAATCTTAAATGAGAGTTGAACAATAACACATAATCTCCTACGTTAAACTCACGCTTTTGTATCCTCTTATCATGCCAGCGTTTGACTTTTTCCTTGAAAAGCTTAGCATTCTCATATGCTTGGGTTCTCCATTCATCAGGTGAGCTAATATCAAATAACCTTTTCTCACCGGCAAGTTTGAAGTCATAATTAATCTCTTTAATAGCCCAATATGCTTTATGTTCAAGTTCAAGAGGTAAATGACATGCTTTTCCATAAACCATTTTATATGGAGACATACCCATAGGATTTTTGTATGCAGTTCTACAGGCCCATAATGCATCATCAAGCTTTTTGGACCAATTCTTTATAGATCTATTCACAGTCTTTTGCAAAATTAATTTGAGCTCTCTATTGCTCAACTCTAATTGACCACTAGACTGCGGGTGATAAGGAGATGCAATTCTATGATTGACATCATACTTAGCAAGCATCTTATGGAAAGCACCATGAATAAAGTGTGAACCACCATCAGTCATAAGATATCTAGGGACTCCAAACCTCGGAAAAATAACTTCTTTAAGCATTTTAATAGAAGTGTTATGATCAACACCACTAGTTGGAATAGCTTCTACCCACTTAGTAACGTAACCAACAACAACTAAAATATGTGTATAACCATTGGAGGCAGGAAAAGGTCCCATATAATCAAAGCCCCAAACATCAAACGGTTCAATAACAAGAGAATAATTCATAGGCATTTCTTGACGTCTACTGATGTTACCTATTCTTTGACATTCATCATAAGATACGACAAACTTACGAGCATCTTTGAAAAGAGTAGGCCAATAAAAACTAGATTGTAGTACCTTGTGTGCAGTTCTATCTCCGGCGTGGTGTCCTCCATAGGATTCAGAGTGCCACTTGTGTAGGATTTGTTCCTATTCATGCTCAGGCACACAACGTCTAATAATACCATCTACTCCTTCTTTATAAAGATGCGGATCATCCCAGAAGTAATGTCTTAAATCATAAAAGAACTTTTTCTTTTGCTGGTATGTGAAACTAGGCGGTATATATTTAGCAACAATGTAATTAGCATAGTCAACATACCAAGGAGCAATACGAGAAGAATTGACGACCACTAATTGTTCATCAGGAAAGCTATCATTAATAGGCAGTGGGTCATCAAGAACATTTTCTAGCCTAGACAAGTTGTCTGCAACGGGGTTCTCAGCTCCTTTTCTATCAACAATATGCAAGTCAAATTCTTGGAGCAAGAGAACCCATCTAATGAGTCTAGGCTTAGCATCTTTCTTTTCCATAAGGTATTTAATAGCAGCATGATCATTGTGAATAGTAACTTTGGAATCAACAATATAAGGTCTAAACTTATCACATGCAAACACAACTGCTAAGAATTCTTTTTCAGTGGTAGCATAATTTCTCTGGGCAGTATCAATAGTCTTGCTAGCATAATGGATAACATTCAATTTCTTATCGACTCTTTGCCCTAAAACAGCCCCTACAGCATAATCACTAGCATCGCACATAATTTCAAAAGGTAAATTCCAATCAGGTGGCTGAACAATAGGTGCAGTGATCAAAGCTTTCTTAAGTGTTTCAAATGCTTCTACACAATCATCATCAAAGAGAAAAGGAATATCTTTTTGCAATAAGTTAGTTAGAGGCCTAGAGATTTTAGAAAAGTCCTTAATGAACCTCCTATAAAAACCGGCATGACCAAGGAAACTTCTTATACCTTTTATGTCCTTGGGACATGGCATCTTTTCAATAGCATCAACTTTGGCTTTATCAACTTCAATACCTCTCTCGGAGATCTTGTGCCCCAAGACAATGCCTTCATTAACCATAAAGTGACACTTTTCCCAATTCAGGACGAGACTAGTGTCTTCGCATCTCTGCAAAACTCGATCAAGGTTGCTCAAACAATCATCAAAAGAGGATCCATAGACGGAGAAGTCATCCATGAATACCTCACAAATCTTTTCACAAAAATCGGAAAATATAGCCATCATGCATCTTTGAAAGGTAGCAGGTGCATTGCATAAACCAAAAGGCATACGTCTATAAGCAAAAGTACCAAAAGGGCAAGTAAAAGTAGTTTTAGATTGATCCCCCGCTGACACAGGTATTTGAGAGAAACCAGAATAACCATCTAGAAAGCAAAAATGTGTGTGTTTGGATAGCCTTTCTAGCATTTGATCAATAAAAGGTAAAGGGTAATGATCTTTCTTAGTAGCTTTATTTAACTTACAGAAATCAATTACCATCCTATAGCCTGTAATAATTCTTTGCGGGATCAATAAATCTTTAACATTAGGAACAACGGTAATACCTCCCTTTTTAGGGACACAATGGACAGGGCTTACCCATTCACTATCAGCAACGGGATAAATAATACCTGCCTCAAGGAGTTTTAGTATCTCCTTTCTTACCACTTCCTTCATTTTGGGATTTAATCGCCTTTGAGGATCTCTAACTGGTTTGGCATCTTTCTCCACTGAAATTTTGTGTTGACATAATGTGGGACTAATGCCCTTAAGATCATCCAGGGTATATCCAATAGCAGCTCGGTGCTTCTTTAGAGTTTTCAATAATCTTTCTTCTTCTTTCTCTGAAAGGTTAGCACTAATAATAATAGGATATGTTTCTTTTTCATCAAGATAAGCATACTTAAGATTATCAGGTAATGGTTTGAGTTCAAACACGGGATCACCCTTGGGTGGAGGGGGATCCCCAAGAATTTCAGCGGGAAGATTATGTTTCAGCATAGGTTCTTGTTTAAGGAACACTTCATCTATTTCTTCCCTTTCCTTCATAAACATATCATTTTCATGGTCTAGCAAATATTGTTCTAACAGATCAGTTGGAGGAACAACAATGGAAGCAAGACCAATAATTTCATCCTTACTAGATGGTTCATTTTCACGATGTTGTCTACTAAATTTGGAAAAACTAAACTCATGAGATGTACCGTCTATGCCAATAGTGAGAACCTTCCTCTTACAATCAATTTTAGCACTAGCAGTATTCAAGAAGGGTCTACCAAAAATAATGGGACAAAAATCATCTTGTGGGGAACCAAGAACAAGAAAATCAGCAGGGTATTTAATCTTCCCACACAAGACTTCAACATCTGTAACAATCCCAATAGGTTTAATGGTGTCCCTATTGGCAAGCTTAATAGTAACATCAATGTCTTCTAATTCAACAGGTGCAATATCGTGCATAATTTCTTTATAAAGATCATAAGGTATCGCATTAGCACTAGCACCCATATCACATAAACCATGATAGCAATGATCTCCTATTTTAACAAAAATAATAGGCATGCCTACAATAGGTCTACGTGTCTTAGTATCGGATCTAGCAATATTAGCAGTTTCACCCAAGAAAGAGATAACATGCCCATCTAAATTCTCATCCAAAAGATCTTTAATCGTGGCAATACCAGGTTCAACATTAATTTGCTCAGAAGGTGTATATGCCCTGGTATTACTCTTACGAACAACAGTCGAAGCTTTAACATGATCTTTTATCCTAACAGGAAAAGGAGGCTTTTCAACATAAGCAGTAGGAATAATAGGATCACTATATGTAATAGTCTTCTCTTCAACTGTAATAGGTGTAACTACTTTCACTTCAACATGAGGATTATATTTAAACCACTTCTATTTAGGGAGATCAACGTGAGTAGCAAAAGTTTCACAAAAAGTAGCTACTATCTCAGAGTCAAGTCCATACTTAGAGCTAAATCCACAGAAAGCATCGGTATCCATAAAAGATTTAACACAATCAAACTTAGGTGTCATACCTGACTCCTTACCATCGTCGGAACCCCAATCTTCAAAGTTGCGTGTAATTCTTTCCAATAAGTCCCATTTGAAATCAATAGTCTTCAGCATATAGGAACCAGCACAGGAAGTATCGAGCAAGTTGCGATTATCAAGAGAGAGCCGAGCATTAAAATTCTGAATAATCATTTCCCGAGAGAGCTCATGATTGGGGCATGAATACAACATTGACTTAAGCCTCCCCCAAGCTTGAGCGATGCTTTCTCCTTCACGAGGCCAGAAATTATATATGTAATTACGATCACGATGAACAAGATGCATAGGATAGAACTTCTGGTGAAATTCCAACTTCAATCACTTATAATTCCAAGATCTCGTATCATCACATAGCCTATACCATGTCATTGCATCTCCCTTCAAAGATAAAGGGAAGACCTTCCTTTTGACAACATCATCAGGAATAC
Organism: Triticum dicoccoides; assembly: GCF_002162155.2. Taxonomy (NCBI): domain Eukaryota; kingdom Viridiplantae; phylum Streptophyta; class Magnoliopsida; order Poales; family Poaceae; genus Triticum; species Triticum dicoccoides. The sequence goes on along the minus strand of NC_041383.1, from coordinate 186,171,930 downwards.
CTGCAAGCTTAAATAGTCCACAAACTTCATCCACAAAGATAAGGTGTAAGTCGGGATGCAATGTTCTGTCTCCTTTAAAAGGATTTACTAGCAGTTTTTCTATCATACCCGAAGGAATATCAAAGTGAATATTTTCATAAGGTTCAGTAGGTTGAGGAGTATCTCTTTGCTCTTCTGGTTGGGGTGAAGATACCCCAAACAAGCCCCTCAAAGGATTAGTTTCCATACTGACAAGTAACAGAAAATTTCAGCACACTATATAAATATTTCTTTACCAAGTTCCACTCACCAAGAGTGCTATGCTCCCCGACAACGGCGCCAGAAAAGAGTCTTGATGACCCACAAGTGTAGGGATCTATCATAGTCCTTTTGATAAGTAAGAGTGTCGAACCCAACGAGGAGCAGAAGGAAATGATAAGCGGTTTTCAGTAAGGTTTTCTCTGCAAGCACTGAAATTGTAGGTGATAGATAGTTTTGTGATAAGATAAATAGTAACGAGCAAAAAGTAAATAAAGTAAATAAAGTGCAACAAAGTGGCCCAATCCTTTATGTAGCAAAGGATAAGCCTCGACAAATTCTAATAATGAAGAAGGAGCTCCCGAGGGCACATTGGGAATTATCGTCAAGCTAGTTTTCATCACGTTCATAAGATTCGCGTTCGGTACTTTGATAATTTGATATGTGGGTGGACTGGCACTTGGGTACTGCCCTAACATGGACAAGCATCCCACTTATGATTAACCCCTATTGCAAGCATCCGCAACTACAAAAAGAAGTATTAAGGTAAACCTAACCACAACATTAAATATATGGGTCCATATCAACCCCTAACGAAGCGACGCATAAACTAGGGTTTAAGCTTCTGTCACTCTAGCAACCCATCATCTACTTATTACTTCCCTATGCCTTCCTCTAGGACCAAATAATGGTGAAGTGTCATGTAGTCGATGTTCACAGAACACCACTAGAGGAGAGACAACATACATCTCATCAAAATATCGAACGAATACCAAATTCACATGACTACTAATAGCAAGACTTCACCCATGTCCTCAGGAACAAACGTAACTACTAACAAAGCATATTCATGTTCATAATCATAGGGGTAATAATATGCATGAAGGATCTGAACATATGATCTTCCACCAAGTAAACCAAATAGCATCAACTACAAGGAGTAATCAACACTACTAGCAACCCATAGGTACCAATTTGTGGTTTTGATACAAGATTGGATACAAGATATGAACTAGGGTTTTGAGATGAGATGGTGCTGGTGAAGATGTTGATGGAGATTGACCCCCTCTCGATGAGAGGATCGTTGGTGATGACGTTGGTGATGATTTCCCCCTCCCGGAGGGAAGTGTCCCCGGCAGAACAGCTCCGCCAGAGCCCTAGATTGATTCCGCCAAGGTTCCGCCTCGTGGCGGCGGAGTTTCATCCCGTAAGCTTGCCCATGATTTTTTCCAGGGGAAAACCCTTCATATAGAAGAAGATGGACGCCAGAAGCCCACCAGGGGGCCCAGGAGATAGGGGGCCGCGCCCAAGGGGGGGGGGCGCCCCCCTGTCTCCTGGACAGGGTGTGGCCCCCCTAGCCTATTTCTTTTGTCCAAAAATTCTTATTAAATCTAAAAAGTTGTTTCGTGGAGTCTCAAGTCTTTTGGAGTTGTGCATAATAGGTTTCCAATGTTTGCTCCTTTTCCAGCCAGAATTCCAGCTGCCGGCATCCCCCCTCTTCATGGTAAACCTTGTAAAATAAGAGAGAAATAGCCATAAGTATTGAGATATAATGTGTAATAACAGCCCATAATGCAATAAATATTGATATAAAAGCATGATGCAAAATGGACGTATCAACTCCCCAAAGCTTAGACCTCGCTTGTCCTCAAGCGGAAGCCAAAATCGAAAAATATGTCCACATGTTTAGAGATAGAGGTGTCGATAAAAATAAAATACAGACATGAGGGCATCATGATCATTCTAATAACAACAACATATATGGATTTTGTCATATGATTTCCTATGTCCAGGTAATAAGCAATTCACAATGTCAAGTATGGTTCAAAAACTTCATTGAGAACTAACAAACTATAATCTCAGTCATTGAAGCAATTGCAATTTATCGTAACATCAAAAAGAGTCAATAATAGAGCTTTTCAGCAAGCTCACATACTCAACCATCTCGTAGTCCCCTATAATTGTTAACACTCATGCAATACTTGTGCTTATAAAGTTTCAGCCGGACACTGAGAAAGATAGGGGCTTATTGTGTTGCCTCCCAACATATTCACCTTTAGGTGATGTCAACAATAATAGCCTATGCCAACTTACATACAATTCGATATATGTATCATGATCTTTCAAACACGAGGAGCTTGCCAAAGAAAATAAAAAGGGAAAGGTGAGTATCACCTTGACTCAAGCAATAAAGTAAAACATAAAGTAAAATATAGGCCCTTCGCAGAGGGAAGCAGAGGTTGTCATGTGCGTTTAGGGTTGATGCATGAAATCTTAATGCAAAAGAACGTCACTATATATTGCCCCTTGTATGTGGACCTTTATTATGCAGTCCGTCGCTTTTATTACTTCCACAACAAGTTCATACAAAGTTTATTTTCTATGCACTAATAAGTCATACATATTTAGAGAGCAATTTTTATTGCTTGCACCGATGACAACTTACTTGAAGGATCTTACTCAATCCATAGGCAGGTATGGTGGACTCTCATGGTAAAACTAGATTTAAGGATATTTGGAAGCACAAGTAGTATCTCTACTTGGTGCAAGGAATTTGGCTAGCATGAGAGGGAAAGGCAAGCTCAACATGTTTGGATGGTCAATGACAATATACTTTAACTGAGATGTCGGAAAACATAAACCATTACGTTGTCTTCCTTGTCCAACATCAACTCTTTTAGCATGTCATACTTAATGAGTGCTTCACAATCATAAAAGATGTCCAAGATAATATATTTATATGTGAACCCCTCTTTCTTTATCACTTCCTATTAATTGCAACGATGACCAAGGCTACGTTCATCAACTCTCAACAATTTTTATGCCTCATACTTTCTATGTGTGAAGTTATCACTATCCATAAGATCAATATGAACTCTTTTGTTCTTTCTACTTTCTCAAGATCATAGCAACATAGCAAAGCCCTTGACTCAACACTAATCTTTATTATAGATAGCACATGGACTCAACACTAATCTTTCACCCATGTCCTCAGGAACAAACGTAACTACTCACAAAGCATATTCATGTTCATAATCAGAGGGGTAATAATATGCATGAAGGATCTCAACATATGATCTTCCACCAAGTAAACCCAATAGCATCAACTACAAGGAGTAATCAACACTACTAGCAACCCACAGGTACCAATTTGTGGTTTTGATACAAGATTAGATACAAGAGATGAACTAGGGTTTTGAGATGAGATGGTGCTGGTGAAGATGTTGATGGAGATTGACCCCCTCTCGATGAGAGGATCGTCGGTGATGATGTTGGTGATGATTTCCCCCTCCCGGAGGGAAGTGTCCCTGGCAGAACAGCTCTGCCAGAGCCCTAGATTGATTCCGCCAAGGTTCCGCCTCGTGGCGGCGGAGTTTCGTCCCGTAAGCTTGCCCACGATTTTTTCCAGGGGAAAACCCTTCATATAGCAGAAGATGGATGCCAGAAGCCCACCAGGGGGCCCAGGAGATAGGGGGTCGCACCCTAGGGGGGCGCCCCTGTCTCCTGGACAGGGTGTGGGCCCTTTGGCCTATTTCTTTTGTCCAAAAATTCTTATTAAATATAAAAGTATGTTTCATGGAGTCTCAGGTCTTTTGGAGTTGTGCAGAATAGGTTTCCAACGTTTGCTCCTTTTCCAGCTAGAATTCCAGCTGCCGGCATCGCCCCTCTTCATGGTAAACCTTGTAAAATAAGAGAGAATAGCCATAAGTATTGAGATATAATGTGTAATAACAACCCATAATGCAATAAATATTGACATAAAAGCATGATGCAAAATGGACGTATCAGAGACACTCAACATTTTCATCATGGTCTTCTCCTCTCGACCCCCCCCAAAAAAAGAGAAAAGAAATAAAACTATTTACACAGGAAATCTCCCAACAAGCAAAAGAGGAACGCAAACTCTTTTTGAGTTTTCTTTTAATTACTACTACTACTGGCATGGAAAGTAAACTAGCTAAAGGCTACAACTATTTTTTTGAAGTTATTCAAACACACAAGAAGAAGGCTTAAAAAAGAAAATAAACTAGCATGGATAGTACAATGAAAAAGTATGAGCACCGACAGCTAGAATGAGTGTGTGAACATGAAAGTAATGTCGGTGAGAAATACGTACTCCCCCAAGCTTAGGCTTTTGGCCTAAGTTGGTCTATGCCTACGGATCGAGGCTACTGTCTCTGGTGTACTGAGGAGTGTCATTTGAGTGCCACGGGTTGGCGATCTCCTCCGGATCCCACTGATAAAAGGACTGTCGATAAGGGTCAAGTGGTGGTTCCGGCTCAGGCTCTGGAGCTGGTGTCAGGCTCCGGTATGCGGAAACGGCCTCCGGCAAGATGAGGTACATGCCTGAAAATATGTCAAACAAAGAGGGTGCAGGCAAGATAATAGTCTCAGTGTGAGTTTTATTAAATATCAAATTATACTTAAGCATCATCTCATTATTTTTAACAATAAATTCATGTGCTACCATACTTTTATAATCTAGGAAAATGGGGGGCAGCAACTTTTCCTCTTTCTCATAATGCCTAATAGGTATCCTAAAGTGTTTAGCAAGGCATGAAGCAAAGATGCCTCCAAAGATGGGTCCCTTTGTACGGTTCAGACTTAACCGTTTAGCAATAATAGCGCCTAAACTAAATGTGTAATCACGAAACAAATATTGCACAAAATAACAATATCAGGGGCACTAAGGTTTCCACAGTTCCCGCGACCAATTAAGAACCTACTAGCAAATATTGCAAAGTAACGTATAACAGGAAAGTGTATGCTAGTAATTCTTGCATCGAAATCCTTCCTCGTTTCCCCTACAACAATTGTATCAATAAATCCATCCACGTCACTACGATGTGGTTCCTCTATGTTGCCCTTGAAGGGTATCTTGCAAACCCCACAAAAATCATATAGTGACATCTCCTTAACCTCATCATATAAATGAAACTCCACTGAAAGTGGTGATTTCCTAGCATCAAAGTGAAAATTTTGCACGAAAGTATTAGTGAGTAGGAGATACTGATCGAGCTGGTCGTGAAGGAAGTCGGTGAGGCCTGCATTGTCAGCCGAATGATAAAAGTCATCATGAACCCCGCTACTCTCAAGAACTCATCACAAGGCCATTCACACGGCCGAACCTCCGTGGTGCAAGGGAGATTAAATTTGGGCTTTTTATCCTCTTCACTTTGCTTATCCTTCGAGCTTCGGCTCGAAGAGCCCCTCAAAAATCTCTTCATCATTTTTTGAAAATTTCTGAAACTTTTAGCAACTCAAAATAAAAGTGAACCAAACTCAACAAAATTGATAGCAACTACTCCCACAAGTACTTAGAGACTATATCATGCATTAAAACTACTTGGGACCATATAAATTTGATATGCAAGCTCAAGAACATGGTCACCTAGGTAGTAAAAATTTGCAATGAATAAAGCACTAGAACAAAAACTAATTGGACCATTGGAGGAGTCACATACCAAAGAACAATTCCCCAAAGCAGTTTTGTGAATGAAGCTTTGAGCAAGGAGATCGAAAATGGTAGCAAGATGAGATAGAACTCGTGCTTGAGCTGGTTGGTGATTTTTTTGGGAGGAAGAAGAAGTGTGTGGGTGCAGGAATAAGTGGAGGGGGGCCACTAGGGGCCCACGAGGCAGGGGGCGCGCCTAGGGGGTGGGCGCGCCCTGGACCCTCGTGGCCAGGTGCTTGCCCCCTCTGGTGTGTTCTTAGTACCAGATATTCTCAAATATTCTAGAAAAAAACAAATTTCATTTTCAAGGCATTTGGAGAACTTTTATTTTTGGGGTATTTTTTATTGCAAGGATAATCAGAAAACAAACAGAAAATACTATTTTTGCTTTATTTAATCTAAATAACAGAAAGTTGTGCTTTCTAACGTCATCCATCTCATGCTCATCAAAAGGAATCCACTAACAAGGTTGATCAAGTTTTGTTAACAAACTCATTCCAAATCGCATGAAACCGGAGAATTTTCAAATAGCACTAGGTTACCTCTACGGGGATATGTACATCCCCAATAATAAGAATATCATATTTCTTCTCGATAGTAGGAAGAGGAAATTCAAAACCTCCAATAATAATCGATGGAATTTTTCCAATTGAATTGATACTGTGAACTTGAGGTTGTTTCCTCGGAAAGTGTACCGTGTGCTAATTACCATTAACATGAAAAGTGACATTGCCTTTGTTGCAATCAATAAGAGCCCCTGCAATATTCAAAAAGGGTCTACCAAGGATAATGGACATACTATCGTCCTCAGGAATATCAAGAATAACAAAGTCCGTTAAGATAGTAATGTTTGCAAACACAACAAGCACATCCTCACAAATACCGACAGGTATAGCGATGGATTTATCGGCCATTTGCAAAGATATTTCAGTAGGTGTCAACTTATTCAATTCAAGTCTATGATATAAAGAGAGAGGCATAACACTAACACCGGCTCCAAGATCACATAAAGTAGTTTTAAGATAGTTTCTTTTAATGGAGCATGGTATAGTTGGTACTCCTGGATCTCCAAGTTTCTTAGGTATTCCACCCTTAAATGTATAATTAGCAAGCATGGTGGAAATTTCAGCTTCCGGTATCTTTCTTTTATTTGTAATAATATCCTTCATGTACTTAGCATAAGGATTCATTTTAAGCATATCAGTCAAACGCATACGCAAAAAGATAGGTCTAATCATTTTAGAAAAGCGCTCAAAATCCTCATCATCCTTTTTCTTGGATGGTTTAGGAGGAAAAGGCATGGGTTTCTGAACCCATGGTTCTCTTTCTTTACCGCGCTTCCTAGCAACGAAGTCTCTATTATCATAACGTTGATTCTTTGATTGTGGGTTATCAAGATCAACTGCAGGTTCAACCTCTACATCATTGTTATTACTAGGTTGAGCATCAACATGAACATTATCATTATCATTATCACTAGGTTCATGTTCATCACCAAATTGTGTTCAGCATCAGAAATAAAAATATCATTGGGATTCTCAGGTGCGTCTACAACAGGTTCACTAGAAGCATGCAAAGTCCTATCATTTTTCTTTTTCTTCTTTTTAGGACTAGGTGCATCAACATTATTTCTCTGAGAATCTTGCTCAATTATCTTAGGGTGGCCCTCAGGATACAAAGGTTCCTGAATCATTTTACCCCCTCTAGTCATAACTCTAACATCATTATAATTTTTCTTAGCATTTAATTCATTGAGCAAATCATTTTGTCCTTTAAACAGTTGTTCTACTTGAGTAGTAACCATAGAAGCATGTTTACTAATGAGTTTAAGTTAACCTTTAACTCTAGACATATAATCACTCAAGTGTTCAATCATATAAGCATTACGTTTCAATTGTCTACCAACGTAAGCATTGAAGTTTTCTTGTTTAGCCATAAAGTCATCAAACTCATCCAAGAATTGGCTAGCAAACTTAGTAGACGGGATTTCAACTTTATCATATCTATAGAGAGAATTTACCTTTACTACCTGTGTCGGGTTATCAAGACCATGTATTTCTTCAATAGGTGGTAAATTAAGGCCATTTATTTCTTCAACGGGAGGTAAATTCTTAACATCTTCAGCTTTAATACCTTTTTCTTTCATAGATTTCTTTGCCTCTTGCATATCTTCAGGACTGAGAAATAGAATACCCCTTTTCTCTGGAATTGGCTTAGGAGTTGGTTCAGGAAGTGTCCAATTATTTTCATTAGTCAACATATTATTCAATAACAATTCATCTTGATCAACTGTTCTTTCCTTGAAAACACAACCAACACCACTATCCAGGTGGTCTCTGGAAGCATCGGTTAGTCCATTATAAAAGATATCAAGTATTTCATTTTTCTTGAGAGGATGATCAAGCAAAGCATTAAGTAATTGGAGAAGCCTCCCCCAAGCTTGTGGGAGACTCTCTTCTTTAATTTGCACAAAATTATATATTTCCCTTAAGGCAGCTTGTTTCTTATGAGCGAGGAAATATTTAGCAGAAAAGTAATAAATCATATCCTGGGGACTATGCACATGTTGGAAATATGCCCTAGAGGCAATAATAAAATGATTATTATTATATTTCCTTGTTCATGATAATTGTCTTTTATTCATGCTATAATTGTATTATCCGGAAATCGTAATACACGTGTGAATACTTAGACCACAACATGTCCCTAGTGAGCCTCTAGTTGACTAGCTCGTTGATCAATAGATAGTCGTGGTTTCCTGACTATGGACATTGGATGTCATTGATAACGGGATCACATCATTAGGAGAATGATGTGATGGACAAGACCCAATCCTAAGCATAACACAAGATCGTGTAGTTCGTTTTGCTAGAGCTTTTCTAATGTCAAGTATCTTTTCCTCAGACCATGAGATCGTGTAACTCCCGGATACCGTGGGAGTGCTTTGGGTGTACCAAACGGCACAACGTAACTGGGTGACTATAAAGGTGCACTACAGGTATCTCCGAAAGTGTCTGTTGGGTTGACACGGATCGAGACTGGGATTTGTCACTCCGTATGACGGAGAGGTATCACTGGGCCCACTCGGTAGTGCATCATCATAATGAGCTCAAAGTGATCAAGTGTCTGGTCACGAGATCATGCATTACAGTATGAGTAAAGTGACTTGTCGGTAACGAGATTGAACGAGGTATTGGGATACCGACGATCGAATCTCGGGCAAGTAACGTACCGATTGACAAAGGGAATTGTATACGGGGTTGCTTAAATCCTCGACATCATGGTTCATCCGATGAGATCATCGAGGAGCATGTGGGAGCCAACATGGGTATCCAGATCCCGTTGTTGGTTATTGACCGGAAAGTCGTCTCGGTCATGTCTACATGTCTCCCGAACCCGTAGGGTCTACACACTTAAGGTTCGGTGACGCTAGGGTTGTATGAATATGAGTATGCAGCAAACCGAAAGTTGTTCAGAGTCCCGGACGAGATCCCGGACGTCACGAGGAGTTCCGGAATGGTCTGGAGGTAAAGAATTATATATAGGAAGTGCTGTTTCGGCCATCGGGGGAGTTTCGGGGGTCACCGGTATTGTACCGAGACCACCGGAAGGGTCCCGGGGATCCACCGGGTGGGGCCACCTATCCCGGAGGGCCCCGTGGGCTGAAGTGGGGAGGGGACCAGCCCCTAGTGGGCTGGTGCGCCCCCCTTGGGCCCCCCTGCACCTAGGGTTGGAAACCCTAGGGTGGGGGGGCGCACCACTTGCCTTGGGGGCACTCCACCCCCCTGGCCGCCGCCCCCCTTGGGAGATCTCATCTCCAGGGCCGGCGCCCCCCCTGGGGGCCTATATAAAGGATGGGGGGAGGGAGGGCAGCCGCACCCTGAAGTCTTGGCGCCTCCCTCTCCCTTGCTACACCTGTCCCTCTCGCAGAAGCTCGGCGAAGCTCTGCCGGAACCCTGCTGATCCACCACCACGCTGTCGTGCTGCTGGATCTTCATCAACATCTCCTTCCCCCTTGCTGGATCAAGTTGGAGGAGACGTCACGCTGACCGTACGTGTGTTGAACGTGGAGGTGCCGTCCGTTCGGCGCTAGGATCTCCGGTGATTTGGATCACGACGAGTACGACTCCCTCAACCCCGTTCTCTTGAATGCTTCCGCTCGTGATCTACAAGGGTATGTAGATGCATCTCTCTCTCTCGTTGCTAGATGAACTCATAGATTGATCTTGGTGAACGTAGAATTTTTTTATTTTATGCAACGTTCCCCAATAGTGGCATCATGAGCTAGGTCTATGCGTAGTTCTCTATTGCACGAGTAGAACACAAATCTGTTGTGGGCGTAGATCTTGTCAACTTGCTTGCCACTACTAGTCTTATTTTGCTTCAGCGGTATTGTGGGATGAAGCGGCCCGGACCGACCTTACACGTACGCTTGCGTGAGACAGGTTCCACCGACTGACATGCACTAGTTGCATAAGGTGGCTAGCGGGTGTCTGTCTCTCCCACTTTAGTTGGAGCGGATTCGATGAAAAGGCTCCTTATGAAGGGTAAATAGAAGTTGACAAAATCACGTTGTGGTTATTCGTAGGTAAGAAAATGTTCTTGCTAGAACCCAATTGCAGCCACGTAAAAGATGCAACAACAATTAGAGGACGTCTAACTTGTTTTTGCAGCAATTGCTTTGTGATGTGATATGGCCAAAAGTTGTGATGAATGACGAATGATATATTGTGATGTATGAGATCATGTTCTTGTAATAGGAATCACGATTTGCATGCCAATGAGTATGACAACCGGCAGGAGCCATAGGAGTTGCCTTAATTATTGTATGACCTGCGTGTCAATGATTTAACGCCATGTAATTACTTTACTTTATTGCTAAACTGTTAGCCATAGTAGTAGAAGTAATAGTTGGTGAGCAACTTCATGGAGACACGATGATGGTGATCATGATGATGGAGATTATGGTGTCATGCCGGTGACGAAGATGATCATGGAGCCCCGAAGATGGAGATCAAAGGAGCTATATGATATTGGCCATATCATGTCACTACTATATAATTGCATGTGATGTTTATTGTGTTTATGCATCTTGTTTACTTAGAATGACGGTAGTAAATAAGATGATCCCTTATAATAATTTCAAGAAAGTGTTCCCCCTAACTGTGCGCCGTTGCTAAAGTTCGTCGTTTCGAAGCACCACATGATGATCGGGTGTGATAGATCCTTACGTTCACATACAACGGGTGTAAGACAGTTTTACACATGCAAAAACACTTAGGGTTAAGTTGACGAGCCTAGCATGTACAGACATGGCCTCGGAACACAGAGACCGAAAGGTCGAACATGAGTCGTATGGAAGATACGATCAACATGGAGATGTTCACCGATGATGACTAGTCCGTCTCACGTGATGATCGGACACGGCCTAGTCGACTCGGATCGTGTAACACTTAGATGACTAGAGGGATGTCTAAACTGAGTGGGAGTTCATTAAATAATTTGATTAGATGAACTTAATTATCATGAACTTAGTCTAAAATCTTTGCAAAATATGTCTTGTAGATCAAATGGCCAACGCTCATGTCAACATGAACTTCAACGCGTTCCTAGAGAAAAAACCAAGCTGAAAGATGATGGCAGCAACTATTCGGACTGGGTCCGGAACCTGAGGATCATCCTCATAGCTGCCAAGAAAGCATATGTCCTAGAAGGACCGCTAGGTGAAGCACCCATCCCAGAGAACCAAGACGTTATGAATGCTTGGCAGTCACGTGCTGATGATTACTCCCTCGTTCAGTGCGGCATGCTTTACAGCTTTGAACCGGGGCTCCAAAAGCGTTTTGAGCGACACGGAGCATATGAGATGTTCGAGGAGCTGAAATTGGTTTTCCAAGCTCATGCCCGGGTCGAGAGATATGAAGTCTCCGACAAGTTCTATAGTTGTAAGATGGAGGAAAACAGTTCTGTCAGTGAGCACATACTCAAAATGTCTGGGTTGCACAACCGCCTGTCCCAGCTGGACATTAACCTCCCGGACGAGGCGGTCATTGACAGAATCCTTCAGTCGCTCCCACCGAGCTACAAGAGCTTTGTGATGAACTACAATATGCAGGGGATGGTGAAAACTATTCCTGAAGTATTTTCAATGCTGAAGTCAGCAGAGGTAGAAATCAAGAAAGAACATCAAGTGTTGATGGTCAATAAAACCACCAAGTTCAAGAAGGGCAAGGGTAAGAAGAACTTCAAGAAGGACGGCAAAGATGTTGCCGCGCCCGGTAAGCCAGTTGCCGGGAAGAAGTCAAGGAATGGACCCAAGCCTGAGACTGAGTGCTTTTATTGCAAAGGGAAGGGTCACTAGAAGCAGAACTGCCCCAAATACTTAGCGGACAAGAAGGCCGGCAACACTAAAGGTATATGTGATATACATGTAATTGATGTGTACCTTACCAGTACTCGTAGTAACTCCTGGGTATTTTATACCGGTGTCGTTGCTCATATTTGTAACTCACAGCAGGAGCTGTGGAATAAGCAGAGACTGGCGAAGGACGAGGTGACGATGCGCATCGGGAATGGTTCCAAGGTCGATGTGATCGCCGTCGGCACGCTACCTCTACATTTACCTACGGGATTAGTTTTAAACCTCAATAATTGTTATTTAGTGCCAAGTTTGAGCATGAACATTGTATCTGGATCTCGTTTAATGCGAGATGGCTACTCATTTAAATCCGAGAATAATGGTTGTTCTATTTATATGAGAGATATGTTTTATGGTCATGCCCCGATGGTCAATGGTTTATTCTTAATGAATCTCGAACGTAATGTTACACATATTCATAGTGTGAATACCAAAAGATGTAAAGTTGATAACAATAGTCCCACATACTTGTGGCACTACCGCCTTGGTCACATTGGTGTCAAGCGCATGAAGAAGCTCCATGCTGATGGACTTTTAGAGTCTCTCGATTATGAATCATTTGACACATGTGAACCGTACCTCATGGGCAAAATGACCAAGACTTCGTTCTCCGGAACAATGGAGAGAGCAACCAACTTATTGGAAATCATACATACCGATGTGTGCGGTCCAATGAGCGTTGAGGCTCGCGGAGGATATCGTTATGTTCTCACTCTCACTAATGACTTGAGTAGATATGGGTATGTCTACTTGATGAAACACAAGTCTGAGACCTTTGAAAAGTTCAAGGAATTTCAGAATGAAGTAGAGAATCAACGTGACCGAAAGATAAAATTCTTACGATCAGATCATGGAGGAGAATATTTAAGTCACGAATTTGGTACACACTTAAGAAAATATGGAATCGTTTTCACAACTCACACCGCCTGGAACACCTCAGCGTAACGGTGTGTCCGAACGTCGTAATCGCACACTATTGGATATGGTGCGATCTATGATGTCTCTTACCGATTTACTGCTATCATTTTGGGGATACGCTCTAGAGACAGCTACATTCACTTTAAATAGGGCACCGTCTAAATCCATTGAGACGACACCGTATGAATTATGGTTTGGGAAGAAACCTAAGCTGTCGTTTCTAAAAGTTTGGGGATGCGATGCTTATGTCAAGAAATTTCAACCTGAAAAGCCCGAACCCAAGTCGGAAAAATGCGTCTTCATAGGATACCCTAAGGAAACCATTGGGTATACCTTCTACCTTAGATCCGAAGGCAACATCTTTGTTGCCAAGAACGGATCCTTTCTGGAAAAAGAGTTTCTCTCGAAAGGAGTAAGTGGGAGGAAAGTAGAACTCGATGAAGTGCTACCTCTTGAACCGGAAAGTGGTGCAGCTCAGGAAAATGTTCCTGTGGTGCCTACACCAACTGGAGAGGAAATTAATGATGATGATCAAGGTACTTCGGATCAAGTTACTACTGAACTTCGTAGGTCCACAAGGACACGTTCCACACCAGAGTGGTATGGCAACCCTGTCCTGGAAATCATGTTGTTAGATAACGGTGAACCTTCGAACTATGAAGAAGCGATGGCGGGCCCAGATTCCAACAAATGGCTTGAAGCCATGCAATCCGAGATAGAATCCATGTATGAAAACAAAGTATGGACTTTGACAGACTTGCCCAATGATCGACGAGCGATAGAAAACAAATGGATCTTTAAGAAGAAGACGAACGCGGATGGTAATATTACCATCTATAGAGCTCGACTTGTCGCGGGGTACCAAGGTGCTGCCTCCATTGTACATGCCCTTAATATCGCACCAACCACCGCTCCAGCTACATGTGCTAATTTTAAATCAGCCCAGCAGGCGCATGAGGTGCCTGTGTACCCCGCGTGCCCCCGAGGCTCATGTAGATTGGTAGCACACCAGCCCATGGCACGCATGTATTTCAACATATCAGCCACCGTATAGAACGAGCCAGAAAATAGGAGCACACATCACGGCGCTATATTGCACGGCGCGAGATTACGACCAGCAGGGTGCTCGGCCACCAAAACGCCACTCTCCTTTTATCTCCACCACTGTACTATACTACTAATATACAGTTTATGCCACATACCCATACTAATAATACAAATAAAAGCATGAGTCCTCAAACTAATCAAACTTGTGCAGGTGTATTTGTTCGGGTGTCACATTGATTGATACTATGGAGAAGATTTCTACTAAAGACTTGAATCTAATTTTTAGTTTCAGAATTTATCTTGGTACTCGATGTTCTAACTTTTTTCTAAAATGGATGTATGTAGACATGTTTTTGTGTGTTTGTTTACTCATTTCACTCTGTATCTAGTCCATATTGAAATTTCCAAAACATCTTACAATAGTGAATGGAGGGAGTATTTCTTATTTCTAGAATACTTTATCATGTTTCATTTACCCCACCTCTTGCATTTGCCCCCCCCCCCCCACAAATTTTTTATGAACTGGCATAGTTAACATATTTTCCTTTTTGCATAGAGCAATCACATCCGTATAGAAATGAAACTTATCAAACCTAGGTCTAGAAAGGATATGGAGAGAGTCAGGTGGCCCATCAAAGTTAGTTGCAAGAAATGTCATTCTACCATATATTGTTGGTCAAGTGAGCTTTGCCATAGCATATATTTTCGCCACCTTAATAAGAATTGGGTTTGCCATATAAGAGGATCAATTTTGATATAAAAAAAAGAGGAGCCTAGGGCTTCACTTGCAATGGTACAGATGGGGTTTGAGCACACTAGGTGAAATGGCCCGTTGAGTCATATCTTCCTCTCTAGTCACTTGGTGTTAGGCATGCAGGCGGACGACCCCACGAAGCATGCGAGCGTCTACAACCATCAATTTTGCATTAGCATGATTATTAACAGTAGCAGTGATTATCTTAGTTTTCACTTCAATTGGTAGCTCATATCCACATGACATGCCAAGAACGATGATGTTATTTTAGTTCAGAGTGACATAATCATCAGAGTGTGAGTTTTCACTTTCACTCGTGTAAATTACTGGGTAATATAGAAGCATGCCAATGAAAAGCTTTTAAGGTGCCTCTAGGTGATTGAAAAGATGTTTTCGCGCGTGGACATGTAAAATTGAGATATGTATAATATTGGGCCTAAAAATTTGGTTCGTCAAGGTCATCATACTCTGGAGTTCTCCATCGATATCGTTCTTTGTTTATTTGTGCCTAAATCAAAATACAATCACTCGAGAGAATGTAGGGTTTTCAAGATGAATACTTTGTTTATTTGTGCCTAAATCAAACTACAATCACTCGAGAGAATGTAGGATTTTCAAGATGAATAAGCTGGTGCGACCGAAGATAATTTTTCTCATGTGAGAGGGCTTCCCCAAGGATCCATTATCACCTCTGTTGTTTGCAATCGCCATGGATGTGCTAACCTCCTTCGTTACCAGGGCTGAAAAGGTGGATGTCCTTAGTTCATTGCGGGAGTCTCACCGCTGCAGATAATGTCTATTTACGCTGATGACAATTGTTATTCGTCAAGCCATTTGTCCAAGACTTATGCTTTGTCAGGGAGGTATTTAGTGTCTTCGGGGAGGCCTCGAGATTACACATAAACTATGCAAAACCCTCTGCTATTATGATTAGGAATACACATGAGGAGAGGGACAGTGTGGCATCTCCTTCGCCTTGAAGAATTGCTAGCTTTGCAAAGGTCTTGGGCTTCAATTGGCAATTGGCTAGCTTTACTAAAGATGAATGGCAGTTGATTATTGGCAAGATCATCAAGCAGCTTCTGGGATGGCAGAAAGGCTTGAGGTGGGAGGCTTATCTTGGTTAAGTCAGTCATATGTGCTCGACCTACGCATCACCTATTGGTCTCGGATGCCCCCAAGTGGGCACTTGAGGCTATAGATAAAAGTCGTAGAGCATTTTTCTTGGAGGGATCCGAGGAAATCCATGGAGGTTAGTGCCTAGTTGCTTGGCAGAATGTTTGCAGGCCTAAGTACTTCGGCAGATTGGAAGTGCTTGATTTACAGAAGTAGGCGGTGGCGCTTAGGTTCCGTTGGGAGTGGTTGCGGCGTATAGATCCCTCTAAGCCTGGGCAAGGTCTGTCAATGGTATCTGACCCGATGAATTGGAATCGATGGGTTACTGACATTGCCCGAGGTCTGTCTACGGCCGGGCTGGTGCAATATGTGCACCTCTGGGAAGCGGTTGTCATGGTTCGGTTTAAGCATTGGCGGATGTACAGGGTGGCCAGGGTGGGCTGCGGCCCACCCTGGGATTTGTAATCTGGTTATATACCTATATCTCTAATTGGGCCAGAGGGAAAAAAACAGCCCAGTAACTTATCCAGGACGAACGCATCACGGCCTGTCCAAGCACGAGCAGAACCCTCGTCTCGCCCCCCTCGTATATCAACTCCTCTATGGCTCTGCCCGACCTAGACACCCAGTCGGCCAGCCGCCTCGCCGTCCCGGCATCGCCGTTCCTCGCGGCTTCGCCGGTCGCCAGCCGGAGCCCGGAGTTCAGCCGCCCAGGAGGCTCCCGCCTTTTTCCTGCTTCCCGCCCGGCCGCCCTCCCGGCTCCCGGTCTAGCCGCGCCCCTGCTGTCCCGGCGTCCCGCCGGCCCGGCCGCCCCCTGCAAATCCCCACCACGGTGGCAGGCAAACCCCTGACCGATTTGAGGTACCCAAATGCCTCAATTTCAGACTTGGGGTTTGCTTTTTTACATGAACCGATGAACACATACATAATGACTTTAAGGACTTTGCTTAATTCAGTCTTGAATTTTGCCTCAATTATTTCATTATAGCTGTCTTGAATGAAGCCAACTATCATTTCTGCCTCCATTACTTTCAGTTTACACATAATGCCTCAATTTACTTGTTTATTGTGTATTGATAGAAAGGAATTTTTATTACAGAATTATTGAAGAATGAATAGGACCAGAGACATTGTTTCTCTTTTCCAGAGAGAAGCTATTAATACAGGGAAGAAGAAGAAGGCAGGGAATGTGCCGCATGTTGCCGAAGAGCAAACCGGAGAACTGGTGCGTATGCCGGTTGTGATTGAAGAGCAAACTCATGAACCAACAGTTTCTATGACGAATGTGACCATAGAGCAAAAGCATGGGCCATAAACAGTCTTTTTGAAGTTCTCAAGGTATGTACTATGGTCCATGTAGTATTTACTATGTAGGCTTCTTTATGAAAAGCTCAGATTTATTGAGAATTTTAGTGTGTTCGTAAAACCATATCGATATATTTCTTTTTGATATTGATAATTAGTTAGAACGTTCACATGTTATATTGGGACGGACCACCCTGGTCTCAAATGCTAGCTCCGCCACTGGGTTTAAGCATAACTCCGACAATGAGGCAATCTGGAATTGGAGCAAGGCCTTAATATACACGTCATCATCTACCTATCTAATGTTGTGAGAAGGAGCTCTTAGATTCATGGAAAAGTTGGGCGCCTCTTAATTGCAAGTTTTTTTCCATGGTTAGCCCATGTAATATCGCATATGGATGTCAGATCGGGGATTTGAGGAGGGGGTTGGTGGATGAATGTTACCTATATATGATCAAGATGAAGACACTGCTGACTATATTTGATGTAGTACATCTTCTCTAGGCAGGTATGGCACCGATGTCTTCATGAGTTGCAGGTGCTGCTTCAGGTGGCCATCTCTATTTGGGGTGGACAACCGTGATTCTTGTTGGACTAAGTCCAGGACCCTATTGCCAAAAGCCAAACGTAGGGTTTTTTATTCTCTTGTTATGCTTGCTTGCCGGAGTTTGTGGAAACAACATAATGTTAGCCAACTTAGAGATGTGAAAGAGACTAGTACGCAGATCATTGCTGAATTTCATCTTTGGGGCATGGCTAGAGGTACCGAAGTAGCAGCGTCGTGTGAGTAGTTTTCTTTGTACTTGGAGCAGAGTGTGTGTATTTTATTTTCCTTTGACAACAAATTTCTTGTAAACCAGCTTAGGGGGTGTTTGTTTCTACGGACTTTTTGGTGTAGGGACTAGAAAAAGTCCCTCTTAAAGACTTTTTAACCAAACAGGAGGGACTACTAGGGACTAAAAGTTGCTTTTTGGGACTAAATGAAGAAGACTCTCAAGGAAAGTCTTTTTTGGGACTTTTTGGGACTTTTCCAACAATGCACCTCCCTGCACCCATTGCCCCGCCGCCCCATAGTGTTGTTTGATTGTTATTTTTCTGTATACTAGGGGTAACATGGTCATTTAATAACCTCTAGGGAGGGACTAGGGACTTTTTAGTCCCTGGAAACAAACAGGGAGGGACCTTTTAGGGACTAGGGACTTTTTAGTTGGGACTAGAAAAAATCTTAGGACTTATGAACCAAACATGGCCTTACTTCTTCCTCTACAAAGATATGATATGCAATTTACAGACTCTACATTTTTTTAATCTGCATATCAAGAGTTCTTTTTTTGAAATGCATACCAAGAGTTGATGTAACGACATTACCACAACTAGTTGAATGCCCATGCGTTACAACGGGATGATAAAAAGACATATAAACACACATTAGACAGTTGTTCTAAATCGGAAATATGTGTCCAACTTGATTGCGCATGATTTCCATTCCTAAATGACAACAACTTCACCACTTGTTTTACCTTGTACTAAAGACGGGGCAAACCTTGGATGGCTTAATGTGGTTCAACCCGTGAAAACATCACACTACTAGATACTCTCTTTGTCCCATAATATAAGACATTTTGCAAACTAACATAATTTGTAAAAACGTCCTATATTGTGGGACGGAGGGAGTAGATTACTATTGAAATCACATGTGATGCTTTACATAGATTTGAAGATGTATAGATAATGGGCCCGTGAAAACATCACAGAACTAATAAATAGATTACTATTGGAAACACATGTGATGCTTTACATAGATTTGAAGTTGTATAGTGAATGGGCCTGTGAAAACATCGCACAAGTAATAAAATAGGGTTTTAGTTGTATGAGAAATTGATAATATAACCAATTCAAAAAAGAGGGTATCATAAATTTGAACAATTTATAGATGAGCAGCTAGCGTTATTATTTATTTCAACTGTCGGGACACAGAAGCATGAATCTTAATTGTCTAAATTATATTTTGTGCTTGGAGTCTCAGTATCATAATTGAAGTCCGAATCAAGTTAAATGGAAAATAGCTTATGAATAACATTTACTCCATAACTTCTAGAATTCATTGTCAGTGCTATGGGAATGACTCTAGAAAAAGTTTAGTAAATATGGCTTAAACATAATAAATGAAGCATACAAACATGCCAATGATTTCTTTGATATCAAATAAGGCACTAATAATGTTGCCCTAGAACATAAGTACATTCCATCTAAACGTGTGTGTAGACATACATGATACATGTCATATGCTCCCTCATTTCATAGAAGAACTGCTTTGTTTCTTCTTCTGACTCTGCTCATGCGATCAGTCTTAAACTTTGCTGTACAAGTCAGACCAGAGCCTGAGCACTCATAAAACCAGAGCCTTTTTAGCTCCTTGGCGTAGTATATCTTCACATTGTCATAAAGTGGTATGTGTAAACATAACATGAAGCTTGAGGAGGATATTATGATAGTTCACAAGAACATAAGTTAAATGAGATAAGCGGGTTTATCTATGTCCTATAGCACAACTTGGCTTCTGAAAATTTTCTCCCACCAAAACACCGGAAAGCAAGTCACTGCTAGAGTATGGAATTTTCTTCTTAGAAGCTTCAGATGTGTGTTCAGAAGCTCATGCAAAGAAGAGATCAACAACAACCTGAGGAAAAGAATAGCCTGAGGGACATGAGAGCCATCAAATGAATTATACAAGTATCTCACTGGAATTGTTTCTTTTTCTGGCCACAGAACACAACTCACTCTTGAATGTCCTACATGAAATGAAACTTTTTACAAATATAACTTCAAGAAGCTAAGCTGCTAAGATGTCTTGTAAGAGAATAAATGACATAACAAGCGTCCCTCATAGCTCAAACACATACGTAATTCAGAGATTTTCTTCTTCATCTGAGACAGCAGGAAAGAAAGAAATACACTATGTATTCTTCACGGAATAAAAAAATGTCGAAAGTGACTAAGCTCGTTTCAGTTAGTGGGAATATGAAGAATATGTTTCAGTAAGAAATCTGTGTTTACAAAATCAATTGTAAAAGAAAGTCATTATACAGAAAAATAACATTCCCTGGATAACTCCCGAACTTCAAAAGTTTATCAGGCAATTGAGATCGGTCATACAGAATCAAATGAACTGATGGTTAAGGAAAACACAAAAATGAAAGGCGCAAGAAACAAATCAAATGGTTTCATGAGAAAACCTAGGATAGATTGCAACACATGAAAAAAATAGAAGATTAAATTCTAAAAACAATTCTAGCCATAGGATAATTGGGTAGATTCAGCGAAAAGGAGAAAAAGAAACCAAGAAACTAAACACATCCACTGTGAAGTACTGAAGTCTACAGGAAGAGCCAAGAACATCTAAATGGTACTGGATGGTTGCATGAGAATCTGGGCATGTGTATCCCTAGTTTTCGAAAGCAAAAGTGTGCTACTCAATGCTACTCTTGTTCACTGTACATCAACCTAAACTAAACACTTTGACTTGAAAAGGACTTGAAACATGTCTACTTCATTTCCGAATTAGTTAGTCTTTAGTTTAGATTAGTGAGGTATCACAGAAGTATTGTCTTGTATCAGCATAAATTCCATTGCACAATAATTAAGTGATGTTGGCTATGTGCTCGTATTTCATCTTAAGGCTGAAAGTACAGTTGTGTGTCGCTTCAACAGACATGCTGAAGAGGAAGATTGTAGTTACCAGTGCTGCCTTGTAGTACTTATAGATGTCCTCCATGTAGTCGACAACAGTTGGTTCATTGTGGCCATCGAGCTTGTCGATATCATCCACGTAGGTGTCTTGCCAATAACACGCAGTCAGACTTCAGTTTTGTAATAATGGTGTCCTCCCATATCGCTGGTTTACAAGGGGAAAATACAACAGTCTCGCTTCCATTTCCTAACAAAAAGAGCTGGCCAGATAAAATTTCACAAATAGTATCCTTAAAAATAGATAACTAATTTGTAATTCCACAGAAAATAATCCTTGTAGAATGCATACAAACTATAATCCAGCCTATCGTTTTATAATAATGTGTTCAGCAACTTTAGTTGTGCTATTACTGACACATGTTTCAATTGGTGAATAAGAAACTTAATGACGACACCTGTTGTTTGAGGTTGAAAGTGTTATTTCACTCCAAGGAACAATTGCTTCAATTCTTTCAAAATGGAAGCATACGACAAAAGGCTTCAGAACACGAGGGGTCAACATACTCTAAATCAGTCCATACAATTTAAAATCTACATTCAGGCCATATTCATTCAGTGTCTACCACCATGAAATTGCAGCTAGAAGCCAGCAAGTACACTACAATGACTGAGAACTTGAACGATCGAGGGATAATGGAGAAAGATGTAAAGAACTAACCTCCAGTTGGAAGGGCATGAAGATGCCAGCTCCTTCTCTGCTATATCTTCCTTAATATAGTGACCATGTATGTTCCAAAGTTGAAGATAAAAGAAATTTAAAAATATGAAAATTGGCACACATATCCATTCCACTGAACATATGCAACCCATATCTGTAAAAAATAGAAATTTAGTACATGTTCATAGAGAATAAGTAACAACACATGGTGGTCTCAATATCCAGTGTCTCATGTTGGATACATTTTTAAATATGTGCAGTTTCACATCTGAGCAGAAAAAAATTATTTGACAGAGATGTGATAGCTCTAAATAGCTAAAATGTCTCACAAAATACAAAACAAAAACTATGAGATTGTCTTGACAGACTACTATGCATAATTGTCCTGTGATACAATCCTGGACCACACAAATGCCTTGTATTAAACCTAAAAGGTAAATGCTCTAAATAGGATCATAGGAGAAAAGAAGAATAAGTAGATCCAGTATGTAGTGGTGTGAATGCACAATGTATGTGGGATATAGAGGTCTTTGCTTTATATATAAAAACTCTAATGGTAAAGCCTCGTGAATCCTGATTCACTCAAGGTACACAAGTTGTAGGGCTAATAATGGGCTCGTCTAAAAGGGACATTTCACTATATCTGTCCCCCTTTTTCATCCAAATGGGAAATTACAATGTTTTATGCAAATAATTTACAGAAGGATTTAAGAACACACAAGTTAATTTCATCCTTGGAGAGGTGCAGACTGCAATAAAGGCTAAAGACCAGGGAGTTGGCGTTCATATGGCGTTAGTTTGCTGGTATAACCAGCTGGAGTTAATCATCAGTTTTACAGTAAAATTTTGGGCATAATAAGTGTTATCTCCAATAGATTGAAGATGATACACATCAGAATCCTTACCGGACCGTGCTTTGCAATTCGAAACGAAGACCTCCACCCCGAGGATCTTGCAGACCCTTATTCAAGCCAGACACAACGCAGGTGCTAACTTGAGCTGATGCGACCGTGCAACATGTGGAGCAGTGGAAGCATGAAGGCCCCTAACGGACGAAGACCTGCAGGCGGTGGTGCGTGGGGGGATCCGGCGGCGTGGCTTTCGCCCGGAGCCGATGTGGCGGTGGGATGCGACTTGTGACGCCCTCGATTCAATCGTACACTAATCATACACGCAAATGTGTACGATCAAGATCAAGGACTCACGGGAAGATATCAAAACACAACTCTAGACACAAATTAAAATAATACAAGCTTTGTATTACAAGCCAGGGGCCTCGAGGGCTTGAATACAAAAGCTCGATACACAACAGTCAGCGGAAGCAACAATATCTAAGTACAAACATAAGTTAAACAAGGATGCCTTAAGAAGGCTAGCACAAAAGCAACAACGATCGAAGAGGCAAGGCCTCCTGCCTGGGACCTCCTAACTACTCCTGGTCGTCGGCGATCTTCACGTAGCAGCATCCATCGGCGGTGGCATATGGCTCCAGGGATCCACTATCTGGTTGCATCAACCGGAAAGAAGAAAGAAGGGGGAAAAATGGTAGCAAAGCAACCGTGAGTACTCATCCAAAGTACTCGCAAGCATCAGATCTATACTAAGTATGCACTGGTATCAAATGGAAGGTTTGTATCTGTGGACTGAACTGCAGAATGCCAGAATAGAGGGCGAAGGCCTAGCCTATCAAAGACTAGCATCTTCACGCAGCTCCTCGCATCTTGCAGCATGTAGAAGAGTAAAGAATAGCAGTTTAATATTTAACAAGCATGTTCTAACATTAATGCCCAGAGATTCTTCCTCGACTCCCTGCGAGAAAGCAATCCCGGAGCCACATATACAAGTATCCATTCGTAGTTGTATAAGATCAGGATATAAGTCTGAACGTCCGTTACCGTGGACACAACTATTAATAGATAATCTTCCCTGCAGGGGTGCACCACGTTTTCCAACATGCTCAATCACGTTGGCCGGACACACCTTTCTGGGGTCAATGCCCGGCCTCGGAAGATCAACACGTCACAGCCCTACCTAGGCTCAGCAGAGAGGTCCCCGCCGGTCTACCTCCTAAGCACTCCGGGGTCTGGGCCCATCGCCCGTTGCACTCTGGGTCGTTGCGCGCAGGGCGGGTCCAGGCTCCACCACTACAGGATGGTGCCGGCCCAGCCGTGCCACACTGCTGAACTGGATGTCTGACAAAGCTTCGGCTGATACCACGACACCGAGGCCCATATCTATTCTCGCGTGGTGGTTGGTGCGTAAAGTCCAGAGGCCAACTCAGAACAAATACCCAAACCATAGTGTAGTATTAGTTTGCGGAGACGAGCAGGGACGAACGATCGAAAGTGAGCCCGTCGCCCCGTCTCATGGACTTACGACAAGGGCTCAAAATGCCCGGCCGTGCCACGTCATTATCTTGCGGGTGCTCTCCGGGCCCGCCCGACTTTCACCAAGGTCTCAAGTAAAGTCAATGTAACCGTGTGTCCAGACATCAAGGGGAGAACCCGAGGAATCACCCCCGGTGGATTCCACTCAATGTAATCATCCAGGTGAACATAAGAGGGACCACCCTCGAGGTTCACACTTGAGGTGTTGAACGACAGAGCCGCATCGGGAATGGTGGAAGAGGAAATCACCCTCGATGACCACGACCAAATAGCCACAGTACAAAATTTGTTGGGGAACGTAGCAGAAATTCAAAATTTTCCTACGCGTCACCAAGATCTATCTATGGAGAAACCAGCTACGAGTAGAAGGAGAGTGCATCTACATACCCTTGTAGATCGCTAAGCGGAAGCGTTCAAGTGAACGGGGTTGATGGAGTCGTACTCGTCGTGATTCAAATCACCGATGATCAAGTGCCGAACGGACGGCACCTCCGCGTTCAACACACGTACAGCCCGGTGACGTCTCCCACGCCTTGATCCAGCAAGGAGAGAGGGAGAGGTTGAGGAAGACTCCATCCAGCAGCAGCACAACGGCGTGGTGGTGATGGAGGAGCGTGGCAATCCTGCAGGGCTTCGCCAAGCACCACGGGAGAAGAGGAGGAGAACTTGGGAGAGAGGGAGGGGCTGCACCAAAGGCATAAGGTGTGTTTGGGAGGCCCTCCTACCCCACTATATATAGGGATCCCAAGGGGGGGGTGCGCCAGCCCCTAGGAGATCCAATCTCCAAGGGGGCGGCGGCCAGGGGAGGAGTCCTCCCACCCAAGGCACCTAGGAGGTGCCTTCCCCTGCTGGGACTCTTCCTTTAGGGTTTCCCCAGGCGCATGGGCCTCTTGGGGCTGGTGCCCTTGGCCCATGTAGGCCAAGGCGCACCCCCTACAGCCCATGTGCCCCCCCGGGGCAGGTGGCCCCACCCGGTGGGCCCCCGGGACCCTTCCGGTGGTCCCGGTACAATACCGATGACCCCAAAACTTGTCCCGATGGCCCAAACAGGACTTCCTATATATAAATCTTTACCTCCAGACCATTCCGGAACTCCTCGTGACGTCCGGGATCTCATCCGGGACTCCGAACAACATTCGGTTACCACATACAAGCTTCCTTTATAACCCTAGCGTCATCGAACCTTAAGTGTGTAGACCCTACGGGTTCGGGAGACATGCAGACATGACCGAGACGTTCTCCGGTCAATAACCAACAGCGGGATCTGGATACCCATGTTGGCTCCCACATGTTCCACGATGATCTCATCGGATGAACCACGATGTCAAGGACTTAATCAATCCCGTATTCAATTCCCTTTGTCTATCGGTATGTTACTTGCCCGAGATTCGATCGTCGGTATCCAATACCTTGTTCAATCTCGTTACCAACAAGTCACTTTACTCGTTCCGTAACACATCATCCCGTGATCAACTCCTTGGTCACATTGCGCATATGATGATGTCCTACCGAGTGGGCCCAGAGATACCTCTCCGTTTACACGGAGTGACAAATCCCAGTCTCGATCCGCATAAAACAATAGATACTTTCGGAGATACCTGTAGTGTACCTTTATAGTCACCCAGTTACGTTGTGACGTTTGATACACCCAAGGCACTCCTACGGTTTCCAGGAGTTACACGATCTCATGGTCAAAGGAAGAGATACTTGACATTGGCAAAGCTCTAGCAAACGAACTACACGATCTTTGTGCTAAGCTTAGGATTGGGTCTTGTCCATCACATCATTCTCCTAATGATGTGATCCCGTTATCAACGACATCCAATGTCCATAGCCAGGAAACCATGACTATCTGTTGATCACAACGAGCTAGTCAACTAGAGGCTCACTAGGGACATATTGTGGTCTATGTATTCACACGTGTATTACGATTTCCGGATAATACAGTTATAGCATGAATAAAAGACAATTATCATGAACAAGGAAATATAATAATAATACTTTTATTATTGCCTCTAGGGCATATTTCCAACAGTCTCCCACTTGCACTAGAGTCAATAATCTAGTTCACATCGCCATGTGATTAACACTCACAGGTCACATCGCCATGTGACTAATACCCAAGAGTTTACTAGAGTCAGTAGTCTAGTTCACATCACTATGTGATTGACACTCAATGAGTTTTTATGTTTGATCATGTTGCTTGTGAGAGAGGTTTTAGTCAACGGGTCTGAACCTTTCAGATCCGTGTGTGCTTTACAAATCTCTATGTCATCTCCTAGATGCAGCTACCACGCTTTATTTGGAGCTATTCCAAATAACTGTTCTACTTGGAGCTATTCAAAATTGTTGCTCCATTATATGTATCCGGTCTCTCTACTCAGAGCTATCCGGATAGGTGTCAAGCTTGCATCGTCATAACCCTTTACGACGAACTCTTTTACCACCTCCATAATTGAGAAAAATTCCTTAGTCCACTAGTTACTAAGGATAACTTTGACCGCTGTCCTGTGAGCCATTCTTGGATCACTCTTGTACCCCTTGACTGACTCATGGCAAGGCACACTTCAGGTGCGGTACACAGCATAGCATACTGAAGAGCCTACGTCTTAAGCATAGGGGACGACCTTCGTCCTTTCTCTCTATTTTGCCGTGGTCGAGCTTTAAGTCTTAACTTCGTACCTTACAACTCAGGCAAGAACTCCTTCTTTGACTGGTCCATCTTAAACACCTTCAAGATCATGTCAAGGTATGTGCTCATTTGAAAGTACCATTAAGCGTTTTGATCTATCCTTATAGATCTTGATGCTCAATGCTCAAGTAGCTTAATCCAGGTTTTCTATTGAAAAACACATTTCAAATAACCCTATATGCTTTTCAGAAATTCTACATCATTTCTGATCATCAATATGTCAACAACATATACTCATCAGAAATTCTATAGTGCTCCCACTCACTTCTTTGGAAATACAAGTTTCTTATAAACTTTGTATAAATCCAAAATCTTTGATCATCTCATCAAAGCGTACATTCCAACTCCGAGATGCTTACTCCAGTCCTTAAAAGGATCGCTGGAGCTAGCATACCTTTTAGCATCCTTAGGATCGACAAAACTTTTCTGATTGTATTGCATACAACCTTTCCTTACGAAAACTGGTAAGGAAACTTGTCTTGACATCCATCTGCCAGATTTCATAAATGCAGCTAATGCTAACATGATTCCGACGGACTTTAAGCATCGCTACGAGTGAGAAAATCTCATCGTAGTCAACTCCTTGAACTTGTCGGAAAACACTTCGCCACAAGTCGAGCTTCATAGATGGTGACATTACCATCCACGTCCGTCTTCTTCTTAAAAGATCCATTTATCTCAATGGATTGCCGATCATCGGGCAAGTCCATCAAAGTTCATGCTTTGTTCTGATATATGGATACTATCTCGGATTTCATGGCTTCTAACCATTTGTCGGAATTCGGGCCCACCATCGCTTCTCCATAGCTCGTAGGTTCATTGTTGTCTAGCAACATGACCTTCAAGACAGGATCACCTTACCACTCCGAAGTAGTACGTGTCCTTGTCGTCCTACGAGGTTTGGTAGTGACTTGATCCGAAGTTTCATGATCAATATCATAAGCTTCCACTTCAATTGGTGTAGGTGCCACAGGAACAACTTCCTGTGCCCTGCCATACACTAGTTGAAGAGACGGTTCAATAACCTCATCAAGTCTCCACCATCCTCCCACTCAATTCTTTCGAGAGAAACCTTTCCTCGAGAAAGGACCCGATTCAAGAAACAATCCATATTGCTTTCGGATCTGAATTAGGAGGTATACCCAATTGTTTTGGGTGTCCTATGAAGATGCATTTTATCCGCTTTGGGTTCGAGCTTAATCTTGAAACTTTTTCACATAAGCGTCGCAGCCCCAAACCTTTAAGAAACTACAACTTAGGTTTCTCTAAACCATAATTCATATGATGTCATCTCATCGGAATTACGTGGTGCCCTTTTTAAAGTGAATGTGGTTGTCTCTAATGCCTAACCCATGAACGATAGTGGTAATTCGATAAGAGACATCATGGTACGCACCATATCCAATAGGGTGCAACTATGATGTTCGGACACACCATCACACTATGGTGTTCCAGGCGGTATTAATTGCGAAACAATTTCCACAATGTCTTAATTGTGTGCCAAAACTCGTGATTCAGATATTCATATCTATGATCATATCATAGATCTTTTATCCTCTTGTCACGACGATCTTTCAACTTCACACTGAAATTACTTGAACCTTTCAATAATTCAGACTCGTGATTCATCAAGTAAATATACTTAACATCTACTCGAATCATCTGTGAAGTAAGAACATAACGATATTCACTGCATGCCTCAGCACTCATTGGACTGCACACATCAAAATGTGTTACTTTCAACAAGTTGCTATCTTGTTCCATCTTACTGAAAATGAGGCTTTTCAGTCATCTTGCCCATGTGGTATGATTTGCATATCTCAAGTGATTCAAAATCAAGTGAGTCAAAACGGTCCATTTGCATGGAGTTTCTTCATGCATATATACCAATAGACATGGTTCGCATGTCTCAAACTTTTCAAAAATGAGTGAGTCCAAAGATCCATCAACATGGAGCTTCTTCATGCGTTTTATACCAATATGACTTACACAGCGGTGCCACAAGTAAGTGGTACTATCATTACTATCTTATATCTTTTGGCATGAAAATGTGTATCACTACGATCGAGATTCAATAAACCATTCATTTTAGGTGTAAGACCATTGAAGGTATTATTCAAATAAACAGAGTAACCATTATTCTCCTTAAATGAATAACCGTATTGCGATAGACATAATCCAATCATGTCTATGCTCAACGTAAACACCAATCTCGGTGGTAGAGGGAGCGTGCGATGCTTGATCATATCAACCTTGGAAACACTTCCAACATATATCGTCAGCTCACCTTTAGCTAGTCTCCGTTTATTCCGTAGCTTTTATTTCGAGTTACTAATACTTAGCAACCGAACCGGTATCCAATACCCTGGTGCTACTAGGAGTACTAGTAAAGTACACATTAACATAATGTATATCCAATATACTTCTATCGACCTTGCCAGCCTTCTCATCTACCAAGTATCTAGGGTAATGCTGCTCCAGTGGTTGTTCCCCTTATTACAGAAGCACTTAGTCTCGGGTTTGGGTTCAATCTCGGGTTTCTTCATTGGCGCAGCAGCTGATTTGCCGTTTCATGAAGTATCCCTTCTTGCCCTTGCCCTTCTTGAAACTAGTGGTTTCACCAACCATCAACAATTGATGCTCCTTCTTGATTTCTACTTTCGCGGTGTCAAACATCGTGAATACCTCAAGGATCATCTTATTTATCCCTGATATGTTATAGTTCATCACGAAGCTCTAGCAGCTCGGTGGCAATGACTTTGGGGAAACATCATTATCTCATCTGGAAGATCAACTCCCACTCGATTCAAGTAATTGTTGCACTCAGACAATCTGAGCACAAGCTCAACGATTGAGCTTTTCTCCCTTAGTTTGCAGGCTAAGAAAATCGTCGGAGGTCTCATACCTCTTGACGTGGGCACGAGCCTGAAATCCCAATTTCAGCCCTCGAAACATCTCATATGTTCCGTGACGTTTCGAAAAAGTCTTTAGTGCCTCAACTCTAAACCGTTTAACTGAACTATCACGTAGTTATCAAAACGTGTATGTCCGATGTTCGCAACATCCACAAACGACGTTTGGGGTTCAGCACACTGAGCGGTGCATTAAGGACATAAGCTTTCTACTGATCGCATAATCGCTACTATCAACTTTCAACCATATTTTCTCTAGGAACATATCTAAAACAGTAGAACTAAAGCGCGAGCTACGACATAATTTGCAAAAGGTCTTTTTGACTATGTTCAAGATAATTAAGTTCATCTTATGAACTCCCACTTAGATAGACATCCCTCTGGTCATCTAAGTGATCACATGATCCGAGTCAACTAGGCCGTGTCCGATCATCACGTGAGACGGACTAGTCATCATCGGTGAACATCTTCATGTTGATCGTATCTACTATACGACTCATGCTCGACCTTTCGGTCTCCGTGTTCCGAGGCCATGTCTGCACATGCTAGGCTCGTCAAGTTAACCCTAAGTGTTTTCGCTGTGTAAAACTGTCTTACACCCGTTGTATGTGAACGTAAGAATCCATCACACCCGATCATCACGTGGTGCTTAGAAGCGACGAACTGTAGCAACAGTGCACAGTTAGGGGAGAACACTTCTTGAAATTTTGTAAGGGATCATCTTATTTACTACCGTCGTCCTAAGTAAACAAGATGCATAAACATGATAAACATCACATGCAATCAAATAGAGTAGTGACATGATATGGCCAATATCATATAGCTCCTTTGATCTTCATCTTCGGGGCTCCATGATCATCTTGTCACCGGCATGACACCATGATCTCCATCATCATGATCTCCATCATCGTGTCTTCATGAAGTTGTCACGCCAACGACTACTTCTACTTCTATGACTAACGCGTTTAGCAATAAAGTAAAGTAAGTTACATGGCGTTCTTCAATGACACGCAGGTCATACAAAAAATAAAGACAACTCCTATGGCTCCTGCCGGTTGTCATACTCATCGACATGCAAGTCGTGATTCCTATTACAAGAACATGATCAATCTCATACATCACATATATCATTCATCACATCCTTTTGGCCATATCACATCACATAGCATACCCTGCAAAAACAAGTTAGACGTCCTCTAATTGTTGTTGCATGTTTTACGTGGCTGCTATGGGTTTCTAGCAAGAACGTTTCTTACCTACGCAAAACCACAACGTGATATGCCAATTGCTATTTACCCTTCATAAGGACCCTTTTCATCGAATCCGTTCCGACTAAAGTGGGAGAGACTGGCACCCGCTAGCCACCTTATGCACCAAGTGCATGTCAATCGGTGGAACCTGTCTCACGTAAGAGTACGTGTAAGGTCGGTCCGGGCCGCTTCATCCCACAATACCGTCGAAACAAGATTGGACTAGTAATGGTAAGCATATTGAACAACATCAACGCCCACAACTACTTTGTGTTTTACTCGTGCAAAGAATCTACGCAATAGACCTAGCTCATGATGCCACTGTTGGGGAACGTAGCAGAAATTCAAAATTTTCCTACGCGTCACCAAGATCTATCTATGGAGAAACCAGCTACGAGTAGAAGGAGAGTGCATCTACATACCCTTGTAGATCGCTAAGCGGAAGCGTTCAAGTGAACGGGGTTGATGGAGTCGTACTCGTCGTGATTCAAATCACCGATGATCAAGTGCCGAACGGACGGCACCTCCGCGTTCAACACACGTACAGCCCGGTGACGTCTCCCACGCCTTGATCCAGCAAGGAGAGAGGGAGAGGTTGAGGAAGACTCCATCCAGCAGCAGCACAACGGCGTGGTGGTGATGGAGGAGCGTGGCAATCCTGCAGGGCTTCGCCAAGCACCACGGGAGAAGAGGAGGAGAACTTGGGAGAGAGGGAGGGGCTGCACCAAAGGCATAAGGTGTGTTTGGGAGGCCCTCCTACCCCACTATATATAGGGATCCCAAGGGGGGGGGGTGCGCCAGCCCCTAGGAGATCCAATCTCCAAGGGGGCGGCGGCCAGGGGAGGAGTCCTCCCCCCCAAGGCACCTAGGAGGTGCCTTCCCCTGCTGGGACTCTTCCTTTAGGGTTTCCCCAGGCGCATGGGCCTCTTGGGGCTGGTGCCCTTGGCCCATGTAGGCCAAGGCGCACCCCCTACAGCCCATGTGGCCCCCCGGGGCAGGTGGCCCCACCCGGTGGGCCCCCGGGACCCTTCCGGTGGTCCCGGTACAATACCGATGACCCCGAAACTTGTCCCGATGGCCGAAACAGGACTTCCTATATATAAATATTTACCTCCGGACCATTCCGGAACTCCTCGTGACGTCCGGGATCTCATCCGGGACTCCGAACAACATTCGGTTACCACATACAAGCTTCCTTTATAACCCTAGCGTCATCGAACCTTAAGTGTGTAGACCCTACGGGTTCGGGAGACATGCAGACATGACCGAGACGTTCTCCGGTCAATAACCAACAGCGGGATCTGGATACCCATGTTGGCTCCCACATGTTCCACGATGATCTCATCGGATGAACCACGATGTCAAGGACTCAATCGATCTCGTATACAATTCCCTTTGTCTAGCGGTATTTTACTTGCCCGAGATTCGATCGTCGGTATCCAATACCTTGTTCAATCTCGTTACCGGCAAGTCACTTTACTCGTTCCGTAACACATCATCCCGTGATCAACTCCTTGGTCACATTGCGCATATGATGATGTCCTACCGAGTGGGCCCAGAGATACCTCTCCGTTTACACGGAGTGACAAATCCCAGTCTCGATCCGCATAAAACAATAGATACTTTCGGAGATACCTGTAGTGTACCTTTATAGTCACCCAGTTATGTTGTGACGTTTGATACACCCAAGGCACTCCTACGGTATCCAGGAGTTACACGATCTCATGGTCAAAGGAAGAGATACTTGACATTGGCAAAGCTCTAGCAAACGAACTACACGATCTTTGTGCTAAGCTTAGGATTGGGTCTTGTCCATCACATCATTCTCCTAATGATGTGATCCCGTTATCAACGACATCCAATGTCCATAGCCAGGAAACCATGACTATCTGTTGATCACAACGAGCTAGTCAACTAGAGGCTCACTAGGGACATATTGTGGTCTATGTATTCACACGTGTATTATGATTTCCGGATAATACAGTTATAGCATGAATAAAAGACAATTATCATGAACAAGGAAATATAATAATAATACTTTTATTATTGCCTCTAGGGCATATTTCCAACAAAATTATCATCACGAGTGCGTTATGAGGGATCACCATAGGCACTCGATAGTAGCTCTACAGAGTCGAGCAACAAAAGGGGCGTGATGTGATGTGAGGTGTCAGGCTCTGGTCGTCGATCACGTTGATCGACTCGTCCATGATGAAGCAAGGGCGACAAGGACAAGGTGGGGGTCACTGATGGATCACTAGCCAACCTATGCAGCTTAGGATAAGTAGGTAGGTAACAATAGTATGTACAAAAGCAGGCTATGCATCAGAATAGGAGCAAACAATAACAGTAGAAAAATCTAATGCAAGCATGAGAGAATAGAATGGGCGATATCGGGATGATCAAAGGGGGGGCTTGCCTGGTTGCTCAGACAAGAAGGAGGGTCGTCGTCGACGTAGTCGATCACAGGGGCATCAGCAGCGGTCTTGGGGTCTACCGGAGAGAAGAGGGGGAAGAAACAGTAAATACACGTAAACATAAGCATAGCAAGATAACACGCGGTGCTAGATGTGTTGTAACGCAGTGCTACACGATACCGGCGAAGGGGGGAAACATCCTGGAATGTATTCCCGAAGTTTGGCATTTTCGGTAAATGAACCATAGGGGGAAGGTTGCATGTTTGATATGCTAGAGGCATGTGACATATGAACGGAGAGCGTATTCGGATTCGTCTCATCGTTCTGAGCAACTTTCATGTACAAAGTTTTACGATCCGAGCTACGGTTAATTTCCTATGATTTTCTAAAGTTTTAATCATTTTTTGAATTTATTGATCTATTTAAATCTAACATTATCCAGAATAGTGTATGCTGATGTCATCATGATGTCAGCATGACGTCAGCACTCAATAGGGTGTTGACTGGGTCAAACTGACGTGTGGGGTCCGCATGTCATTGACTAAACAGGCTAATCAGAGTTTAATTAAGTTAACTAGTGATTAGGTTAAGTTAATCCAGATTAATTAAGTTAATTAATTCTTTAATTAATTAATTAATTAATTAATATTTTAATTATTTTCAAATCCTTTTTTTAATTAAAAAAACGTTCTGGGGCTGGGCCCCACATGTCATTG
The DNA here is from genome assembly GCF_002162155.2 of Triticum dicoccoides. Taxonomy (NCBI): domain Eukaryota; kingdom Viridiplantae; phylum Streptophyta; class Magnoliopsida; order Poales; family Poaceae; genus Triticum; species Triticum dicoccoides. The sequence goes on along the minus strand of NC_041383.1, from coordinate 186,137,898 downwards.
GCCCTAGGGGCCTTGGCGGTTTTGGTCGCTAGCGGGTGCGGGCGCACCCGAGCGAGCACTCGCCCGCAGGGCGGGACAACAGCGCGGCCAGCCGAGGCCAAGGCGGGCGGAGACGAGGGGTGGCACCGGCGGCATCAAGAGGCGGCGCCGGAGTTGGGGGTAAGGCAAGGCCAGGGGAGGCGAGTGAAGGCACGACCGTGGGCGTGAACGGGCGAGGCCGGGAGGGCGCAGGCCGGCGCGAGGACGCGCACGAGCGCGGCCAGGGCGCGGCCTGACCGCGGTGTCCGAATGGGCAGGGGAGTGACAGGGGCGTGCGCGCGGTCGAGTGGGCTCGGCCGGGGCCGCGATGGCCGCGAGCGGGAGCCCAAGCGGCAACGATGAGGAGGCGACGCACGAACGCGCGCACGGCCACGTGAGCGCATGCACGGGCACGGGACGGCGGGCACAGCGACGTCCGACACGGGGAGAGGGCAGAGGGAAGAGGCCGGGGCCTCACCGCGGGAGCGTGGGGACTAAGGCAGCGGTGCGTGGGGAGGTCGACGGGGACGAGCGTCGGAGAGGAAGCAGGCCGGCAAGGTTCGGTGTCGTGGCCTCCGGTGAGGTCCGCGGGCGGCGACGACGATGCTGCGCCGGGGCTCGGGGCGCCGCGGGGTCGAGCCCCCGATCCAGCTCGTGGCGAGGGGGCGGGCGCCGTGCGGGAGGAGACGGAGAGGCTGGTGGTGGCGTCGGGCGGCGCGGCTGGGGCCGTGCAGGGGATGGGCGCCGACGGCGGAGGCGTGAGCGAGGCATCACGAGAGAGAGGGGGGAGCGGTTTCATCCCCGATCGAGATCGGATCGGGAGGGAAGAGGAGAGACGGGGGGAGTGTGTGGTTGTGGGGGGTTAGGGTTTCGGGGTAGTGGGGGATATGGGCGCGACTGGTGGGCCGGCCTGTGGGGGTGGCCGAGTGGGCCGGCGGGGTTGAGGCTTGGTGGGAAAAAAAGGGGGTTCCTTTTTTTGTAATTTTATATCTTTTATTTTCTAACAAAAGGATAGCTACTATTTTGGATAGAAAGAAGGCACCAAAAGATTTTTGTCGAGTGTGAAACTTAGCTAATAGTTCAGGCACAATATTGTGGTGTTGCCTAAAAAGTTTCAGGGCCAAAGGAATGGTTCAAGCATTTTTAGAGATTGAAAAGGTCATTTAATATAATGTTGGACCACTAAAGAATTTCCAGGGGCATTTTCGGAATCCAAAAGAGGTTGGTTCCAACATGACAAACATCCAGGGATTATTTGCCACACTTTGAACATTTTAGTTTTCATGTTTGGCAAATTTGAATTTTGACTTTAAATTTGAGTTTGAATCCGAACAGTGATTTGGATCAAGTGAGGATTAGCAACATTAATGTGATGGCGTGGCACCATTAACGGTGGATTGCTGTAGCTTAATTATCCGGGCGTCACAATTCTCCTCCACTACAAGAAATCTCGTCCCGAGATTTAAGGGGTGGAGTAAGGGGGAAAGACTCGGAAAGAACGAAGCTCAACACAAGATATGTACCCATGGCTATCTCGATGAACGTGGCATAGAGGCATCTCTGGAGTTAAAATTCAAGAAAGTCATCGAGAGAAAGGTAAGGAGGAGCAATAAGAAGCTTCAACCGGGTAGGGAATCGTTCGATGTCTGAAATAGAGGGTTAAAGGGGTTCAAAGCATCGAGAATAAGTATTGCGTCTGATACTATAATAGACCACTGGGAAGGGGGCTCGTGATTTGCAACAAAGCCAAGTGCAAAGAATATTTCGGAGTCAAGGTTGTACAGGAGAGTCAGGTTTCGATCCTGTGGAATTGTGGGTTATGGGCCCATCATGTGGGCTAAAAGCAGGAAGGGTGCTAACATTTTGTACGGTCATGATAGAAAGGCAGGTCAGAGGATAGCATGTCAGTTATGTTGGCAACAATGCTGGTACCAAAGGCGAGGGACGAAGAGAACCATTTTCCTGCTCGTTAAGACGAGGCGGACCAATAGGCAAAGTTCTAGTCCATCGGCGGCTACCGGAATGTCATCAACAATAGTATCAAGGTCTTTCTGACAGAGTTTGTACACCGATGTGTTTACATAAGCAGGGAATTACCACTGCTCAAATATGTTAGGTTACAAGAAAGGTTAAACAAAACAATGGAAATGAAAGTGTAGACTCGAATCAGTTATCGGTGTTCTCAAGTGTGTAACAACTCAGAACACGTGGAAATTTTTGAATCGGCGAGAATAATAGTTGATGAAGAACTCATAAGAAGTTATGTAGTTCCGGGATATTCTCGAGATACCAGAGGGTAATACTCGAGGGTATAGCAGAACAGAGGTTGGACGGGTGAAATGATCTACAGAAGACAAGTACTTTCACTTGTCCAAGAAATGAAATCAAAGAAGAGCAATCATGGTTGGAACCACGGTTGCGAAGGACCAAACATAGATACTAGATGAACTTATCACAAGAGGATTATTATTATAACAAGAAGCTTCCATGATAGGATGTACATCGTGTCCATGGGCATGAACATAAAGTTCAAGGTCGACTCCTACTTCTCCAATGCACAACCTTCCATTCACTTCTCGCATTCGAAGAAGTTGTAGCATTGAAGACATAGATTCAACCCATCGGGGCATCTTAGGAACAAAAAACGCAAACTTTACGAGTAAATAAAGCCCGGAAGCAGAGTATGGCTGGCAAGAGTGGGGAATACGATTTACCAAAGGCATTATCTATCCGAGGAAAGACTCACAAGGTTACTGTATATGAAGGACGTTGTCGGATAGAACCCCACAAAGGATCTGGTGGTTCACAAGGGATCTGATGTGAGTATCGATACTCAACCAGAAGAAGAAGAAAAGGCAAGGAGATCGGGTTATAGAAACAACTGACTAATTCAAAGCTCAAATACATAGGAATTGTGATTTCCAAAACGGTGGGTCAGAAGCAGAGGCTCTGATCAAAGACAAGTAAGTTAAATATACATAGATCAATAATCAATCAAGGCTTGATTTGTCGAACACCAGCTCATGTCTGGGGGTGACATCTGAGCCGATGGGGAGAATTCTAAATAGGACTGATGATCACGAGCATTCACAAATGAATCGAATCAAATTCTCGAAATAACGATGACAAAGGATGCTAATGAGTATTGCTGGACATATGGAAGTAACCATAATGCAAGGAGATAAATATTAGCAGAGCAATAGTTGGAGAGGATTATCGGAAGATCGAATGGTATTCCAAAGTATCTTATGAATCACATGAACAACTGTGGATGAACGGATACTCCAAGCGCGGGTAATTATCCACAGGGGATATTTATGTGGCAAAGAACTACAAGGTAGTAGGCTCAATGGATTCTCAGGACAACAGAGAGTAATTCGAGGCATCTTGAAATAACAAGAGCAACTGGGGATGAAGGTATGAACGGCAATGTAGGTAGTTACTCATAAGGACTTATCGGTGGTAGGGATCGCAATAGCGAAGGGCACAAGGGTCTCAGGAACACATCGAAGAGTATCTCCAGAATCTTTCGATGCACCAAGTAATAATCTGGGGTGAGGGGCTCTCCTGGAGAAAGTATTTATGAGAACCTAGAGTTAGAGTCAAAATCATTTAACCCGAATAGAAGAGAGATCAGAGTCCCAGAGTATAGACGAGGAGTAAAAGATCCTAATACCACCCAATGGTGACATGGGCCCATAAGCCACACAGCCATGTTAGTAAAACAATTTTTTAAACGCTAGACTCAACTTCGGCCAAGGAATTGGAAAGGGGACCCTACAGGCAGTGGGCTCTGATACCAACTTGTGACGCCCTCGATTCAATCGTACACTAATCATACACGCAAATGTGTACGATCAAGATCAAGGACTCACGGGAAGATATCACAACACAACTCTAGACATAAATTAAAATAATACAAGCTTTATATTACAAGCCAGGGGCCTCGAGGGCTCGAATACAAAAGCTCGATACATAAGAGTCAGCGGAAGCAACAATATCTTAGTACAGACATAAGTTAAACAAGGATGCCTTAAGAGGGCTTGCACAAAAGCAACAATGATCGAAGAGGCAAGGCCTCCTGCCTGGGCTCCTAACTACTCCTGGTCGTCGGCGATCTTCACGTAGCAGCATCCATCTGCGGTGGCATCTGGCTCCAGGGATCCACCATCTGGTTGCATCAACCGGAAAGAAGAAAGAAGGGGGAAAAGGGGTAGCAAAGCAACCGTGAGTACTCATCCAAAGTACTCGCAAGCATCACATCTATACTAAGTATGCACTGGTATCAAATGGAAGGTTTGTATTTGTGGACTAAACTGCAGAATGCCAGAATAGAGGGGGGAGGCCTAGCCTATCGAAGACTAGCATCTTCACACAGCTCCTCGCATCTTGCGGCATGTAGAAGAGTAAAGAATAGCAGTTTAATATTTAACAAGCATGTTGTAACAATAATGCCCAGAGATCCCTCCTTGACTCCCTGCGAGAAAGCAATCCCGGAGCCACATATTCAAGTGTCCATTCGTAGTTGTATAAGATTAGGATATAAGTCCGAACGTCTGTTACCGTGGACACGGCTATTAATAGATAATCTTCCCTGCAGGGGTGCACCACGTTTTCCAACACGCTCGATCACGTTGGCCGGACACACCTTTATGGGGTCAATGCCCGGCCTCGGAAGATCAACACGTCGCAGCCCTACCTAGGCTCAGCAGAGAGGTCCCCGCCGGTCTACCTCCTAAGCACTCCGGGGTCTGGGCCCATCGCCCGTTGCACTCCGGGGTCTGGGCCCATCGCCCGTTGCACTCCGGGTCGTTGCGCGCAGGGCGGGTCCAGGCTCCACCACTACAGGATGGTGCCGGCCCAGCCACGCCGCACTGCTGAACTGGACGTCTGACAAAGCTTCGGCTGATACCACGACACCGAGGCCCATATCTATTCTCGCGTGGTGGTTGGTGCGTAAAGGCCAGAGGCCAACTCAGAACAAATACCCAAACCATAGTGTATTATTAGCTTGCGGAGACGAGCAGAGACGCACGATCGAAAGTGACCCCGTCGCCCCATCTCGTGGACTTACGACAAGGGCTCAGAATGCCCGGCCGTGCCACGTCATTATCTTGCGGGTGCTCTCTGGGCCCGCCCGACTTTCACCAAGGTCTCAAGTAAAGTCAATGTAACCGTGTGTCCAGACATCAAGGGGAAAACCTGAGGAATCACCCCTGGTGGATTCCACTCAATGTAATCATCAAGGTGAACGTAAGAGAGACCACCCTCGATGTTCACACTTGAGGTGTTGAACGACAGAGCCATATCGGGAATGGTGATAGAGGAAATCACCCTCGATGACCACGACCGAATAGCTACACTACAGAATTATCATCAGGAGTGCGTTATGAGGGATCACCCTCGGCACTCGATAGTAGCTCTGCAGAGTCGAGCAATAAAAGGGGCGTGATGTGATGTGAGGTGTCGGGCTATGGTCGTCGATCACGTTGATCGCTTCATCGATGATGAAGCAGGGGCGACAAGGACAAGGTGGGGGTCACTGATGGATCACTGCCAACCTATACTAAGCGGTTTAGAATAAGCAGGTAGGTAACAATAATAGGTACAAAAGCAGGCTATGCATCAGAATAGGAGCAAACAATAACAGTAGCAAAATCTAATGCAAGCATGAGAGAATAGAATGGGCGATATCGGGATGATCAAAGGGGGGGGGGCTTGCCTGGTTGCTCAGACAAGAAGGAGGGTCGTCGTCGACGTAGTCGATCATAGGGGCATCAGCAGCGGTCTCGGGGTCTACCGGAGAGAAGAGGGTGAAGAAACAGTAAATACACGTAAACATAAGCATAGCAAGATAACAAGCGGTGCTAGAGGTGTTGTAACACAGTGCTACACGATACCGGCGAAGAGGGGAAACATCCGGGAATGTTTTCCTGAAGTTTGGCATTTTCGGGCAAACAAACCGTAGGGGGAAGGTTGCATGTTTGCTATGCTAGAGGCATGTGACAAATGAACGGAGAGCGTATTTGGATTCATCTCGTCGTTCTGAGCAACTTTCATGTACAAAGTTTTACGATCCGAGCTACAGTTAATTTCCTATGATTTTCTAAAGTTTTAATCATTTTCTGAATTTATTTATCTATTTAAAGTTAACATTATCCAGAATAGTGTATGTTGACATCATCATGATGTCAACATGATGTCAGCAGTCAATAGGGTGTTGACTGGGTCAAACTGACGTGTGGGGTCCGCATGTCATTGACTAAACAGGCTAATCAGAATTTAATTAAGTTAACTAGTGATTAGGTTAAGTTAATCCAGATTAATTAAGTTAATTAATTCTTTACTTAATTAATTAATTAATTAATATTTTAATTATTTTCAAATCCTTTTTTAATTAAAAAATGTTCTGGGGCTGGGCCCCACATGTCATTGGCCCTAGGGGCCTTGGCGGTTTTGGTCGCTAGCGGGTGCGGGCGCACATGAGCGAGCACTCGCCCGCAGGGCGGGACGAGGCCGCCGGGGCACCGACGGCGGGGCAACAGCGCGGCCAGCCGAGGCCAAGGCGGGCGGAGACGAGGGGTGGCACCGGCGGCAGCAAGAGGCGGCGCCGGAGTGGGGGGGGTAAGGCGAGGCCAGGGGAGGCGAGCGAAGGCACGGCCGTGGGCGTGAACGGGCGAGGCCGGGAGGGCGCAGGCCGGCGCGAGGACGCACACGAGCGCGGCCAGGGCGTGATCCGACCGCGGTGTCCGAATGGGCAGGGGAGTGACGGGGGCGCGCGCGCGGTCGAGTGGGCTCGGCCGGGTCCGCGATGGCCGCGAGCGGGAGCCCAAGCGGCGACGACGAGGAGGCGACGCACGAACACGCGCGCGGCCACGTGAGTGCGTGCACGGGCATGGGACGGCGGGCACAACGACGTCCGACACGAGGAGAGGGCAGAGAGGAGAGGCCGGGGCCTCACAGCGGGAGCGTGGGAACTAAGGCAGCGGTGCGTGGGGAGGTCGACGGGGACGAGCGCCGGAGAGGAAGCAGGCCGGCGAGGTTCGGCGTCATGGCCTCCGGCGAGGTGCGTGGGCGGCGACGACGATGCTGCACCGGGGCTCGGGGCGCCGCGGGGTCGAGCCCCCGATCCAGCTCGTGCCGAGGGGGCGGGCGCCGTGCGGGAGGAGACGGAGAGGCTGGTGGTGGCATCGGGCGGCGCGGCTGGGGCCATGCCGGGGATGTGCGCCGGCGGCGGAGGCGTGAGCGAGGCACCGCGAGAGAGAGGGGGGAGCGGTTTCATCCCCGATCCAGATCGGATCGGGAGGGGAGAGGAGAGACG
>NC_041383.1:186129626-186130549 GCF_002162155.2 Triticum dicoccoides | reverse complement strand
GAGAGAGAGAGAGAGGGACCAACAAGGTTTGTGTGTTGGATGCGTGCGACAGAACTGAAGATTGTCAGAGAGAGAGAGAGAGAGAGAGAGATGGAGGGAGAGGGACCAACAAGGTTTGTGTGTTGGATGCGTGCGACAGAACTGAAGATTGTCAGAGAGAGAGAGAGATAGAGGTGGAGGGAGAGGGACCAACAAGGTTTGTGTGTTGGACGCGTGCGACAGAACTGAAGATTGTCAGTGTCACACCCTAGCTAGTCATGCATTAGAGTGTGTGCATCATGTTTAAAATTCCATTTAATTTGAAATGGGGATTTGTGAAACCCTCCGAATCATTTTGAAAATAACCCAAATAAAAATTTCTCCAAGAAGGTCCAAGAAAATGCTCATGTTGCTCTCTGAAAATATTGGACAGAGATAAAAATCAAACCAATATTTTTAGTGGCTCATGGACATTTATTTTGGGCATTTGGAATTAATGCATAAATATTTGCATTGGAAATATATTTCTATATATATGAAATATGGTCCAAATATTATGCCATTTCTAAAGGAGCTCTGGAATAATATATCTAGCCCCTGTAAAAATTGGCATAAGTTAAATAAATGATTTAATATATTATTTAAATCAAAACAAATGTCAGAAATTAGAAAACAGAAAAAAATAAAAGGGAGAAGCTTACCTGGGCTCCTCCCTGTGCAGCCCATCCAGCTGGCCGGCCCAGCCAGCAGGCGGCCCAGCCCGTCTCCCTCCTCTGTCGTCTTCGTCCCGACAGAGGGAGGGGAGTGTGGCCGGCGCGCGCGCGCGCCACCGCGCCACGCCACCTCTCTCCCTGCTTGCCTGCCCTCCCCTCCTCGCTCGATGCCCCGGACGACGCCACGCCTCCCCCCTGCTCTCTCTCACTCTCCCCCGGCTCTCCCCTCCT
>NC_041383.1:186104966-186129616 GCF_002162155.2 Triticum dicoccoides | reverse complement strand
ACGGGGGGAGTGTGTGGTCCTGGGGGGTTAGGATTTCGGGGTAGTGGGGGATATGGGCGCGGCTGGTGGGCCGGCCTGTGGGGGTGGCCGAGTGGGCCGACAGGGTTGAGGCCCGGTGGAAAATAAGGGGGGTTCCTTTTTTGTAATTTTATTTCTTTTATTTTCTAACAAAATGATAGCTACTGTTTTGGATAGAAAGAAGGCACCAAAAGATTTTTGTTGAATGTGAAACTTAGCAAATAGTTCAGGCTCATTATTGTGGTGTTGCCTAAAAAGTTTCAGGGCCAAAGGAATGGTTCAAGCATTTTTAGAGATTGAAAAGGTCAGACCACTAAAGAATTTCCAGGGGCATTTTCGGAATCCAAAAGAGGTTGGTTCCAACATGACAAACACCCAGGGATTATTTGCCACACTTTGAACATTTTAGTTTTCATGTTTGGCAAATTTGAATTTTGACTTTAAATTTGAGTTTGAATCTAAACAGTGATTTGGATCAAGTGAGGATTAGCAACATTAGTGTGATGCTGTGGCACCATTAACGGAGGATTACTGTAGTTTAATTATCCCGGCGTCACACTACTGCTCTCCCCTGAGCTGAGCGCGGCAACGTCCACTGGAGGCGTTGAAGGTTGCGGTCGGCAGCGCCGCTTGAGTGCACCGAGAACTGCTCATGTTTGCAGAGAACAATGACCCAATATGCGATCGTGTCGGTACCGAGGGATTATGAGGGAGGCGGTGGGAGAGGAGGAAGTCGCCTGAAGGGAAGCTCCAGTAGCCTGCACAGCCCCTCCTTGAACCCCTCCGGCCCGGCGAACTTGCGTTGCGCGGTGCGCATGGGAGCGTGGCCCCGACGGCCGCAGCGGAGGGAGAGGTGGTGAGCGGTGGCTGGGCCACACGTCACGGAGGAGAAGCGGCGGGTGTAGGGAGAGGGAGAACGCAGTATGGGGTGAGGGAGAGTCAGAGGTGGAGGTGGGGCGGCGGCGGTGGCGGCAAGCCCGTGCCGGTGGAGGGAAAGAGTTCAGGATGGGGAGGAGCGAACAGTTGTCTGGAGAGTGGAACCGTGCGTTGGATTCGTGGGTTCCAAGCGGCTCGTATTTTCTTTGAGCTGTTACCTACGTGGATGGATCGTGGCGTGGGAAAGGGGGTCGAACCATGACGACTCATCGTGCGTTTCGACGGGTGTGATTTTTTACGAGACTGCCACTGCGAGGGAGTGAGGTGGGATCGTACGAGCGATTTTCTTGGTGCGAGATCGAGGTCGAATCACGACGTTCTATTCTCTTTTAATAGTAGAGATTTTGCTTCTGATCTAGCTTTGTGGGAGTTGGAATCTAGCCATCATCATGCCACGTCCCTCCATCTGCGGCGCGTCCTCCGACCCCGTCTCTTCGAGCCACGAGGCCTGCTTGACCGAGCACCCCCGGTTCTTCTCCGCCGGCATGTTGCACAGGCAGGGGATCGCCGAACGGGACAGGGAGTACGAGCTTGCGATGGCCGCGCGCTCCCGTCTGGCTTCTGTTGTTGTTACAGATCCGGGCGCGGGGCTGTCCCCAGGGTTTCTGGAGCGCGGCAAGGTTGCGGCCAAGATGATGGCTGCGATGGGGCACAAGCTCGGCATGGGCCTCGGCAAGGATGGGGACGGGATCCGCATTCCGCCTGAGTGCCCTTGGCGCCCTCTTAGAGCCGGGCTCGGCAGCATCCAGGAGCCCAGGGCCTCCTATGCTACGGATGACATGCCATATCCATGATACGTCCGGATCTGCTACCGATAAGTTGCCAAATGCACGATGTGATATGTGAATGAGTAGTTTTAGATGACGTCTTTTAATTTCATGTGTGTATGCTTTGAAGATGTTCGACTAGTATCTCCAAGGGGACAAACAGTGCTGATAGATCTCTAGAAATACCTATATTTAAGAACAGAGGGAGTATATTATTAGTAGTAATTTGGGAAACTTATGAATGTTCTGCCATCATTTATCAGTTGATATTGCTAATGATCAGTAATTTGTGAAATTTTGCATGTTATGCTGTCGTATATCAGTTTCTATTGCCATCTATCCGTGATTTGGAAAGAATTGCTTGTTCTGTGTGTTAAAACTGCTGCAACCTGTTTGCTGAAGGGCATAATTTACTGGAATTATGTTTTCGAAAAGTAAATGGAAGAAGAAGTGAAGACATATACAAGTTTGCTCGAGGTAGTCTTCCCTTCTCTCTCTACTAGTCAATGTGTACGTGCAATGCACGTTAATTTGGAAGTATATTAAGTACATGCGGATATTAAGTAGGATATTATTTGCGTGTTATTATGTGATTAGCACTATACTTGGCATGAAATTAACTGCACGCTAAACGTGTTAAGTGCTCGACATTGAATCAGTCTAGGTCATTGGATTGACATGATTTGATGGCCAAGATTAATTGAATCTGCCCCTTTGGGTCTTTTTATATTGGTATAGATGATATTGTATAGCTGCTTTTGTTCTTATGTAAACAAATGTGCGCTCATTTATATGGATGATGATGTGTGTTACATGGAACGGATGAACGTGCATGGACTTGGTCCCAATGGTGGCTTCATCATCTCAACCTGTTGTTAACCAGATTCTAGGGCCTGCTAGCTGGTTCAGATGCACACCATAGGAGTTCCTACTTCGTAGTGTTGTTTTTCAGGTGTTCAGGTGAGGTTTCATCGCCTACTAGTAGAACCATGCTATACACACGACGATACCCACACGATTTAAGGACGATGCAGAAGATCACACCATCCAATGCACAGCAGCAGCGCTGGTCCACCGTAGGATACGAGTGTCGGCTGCATATGTCTCTGCAGTATCGTCTACACAGCAGTTTCGCTACTAGTATTTTGGGTGTGGCATTTTTCTTTTGCAGACGTGGTTGTGCTTGTACATGCTTTATTCATGTCCTTACGCTCACTCCTCCTCGAACATGTAGTGGAAGGCATGACCAGCTTGGATGTAGGCCAGAAACATGGAGGCTGTCTTGGACAACAACATTTATGTGGGCGTAGAAAGAATTGAACAGTTAGAGAGGCTCTAAGAGACAATGCTTGGATTTTCAAAATCAAGCCTTCTACCACAATGTCCATCCAACACATTACCGAATTCTTCACACCATGGATGCTCCTCCATGAGGTACAACTTTACGAGCACACCCAAGATGATATCATTTGGAAGTACGCGTCTAGTGGACGCTACTCTACGGCTTCCGCGTACGAGGCCCAACTTCCTCGGAAGATTCTTCCTCCAATGGAACATGACATATGGATAGTCAAGTTTTTCTCGTGGTTGGCAATTCAAGATCTTATTTTGACGGCCGATAGACTTGCCAAACGAGGCTGGCCCAATTGCGACCTTTGCCCACTTTCCAAGAGGGTGCAAAAATCTGGCAACCACTTTTTCTTCAAATGTCATTTCACTCTCCGTCTCTGGCAGTTGGTTATTGACAAGCTCCAACTCGTGAGCATGAACACTTCTAGGTGGCATCTTGAGAATAATGTTGTGGTTTGGTGGACCAACCGCTCTGGGATTGAGGTCCCCAATAGGAAAGTCATGGCCTCCCACATCATGCTTGTATCTTTTGGACCGAGAGAAATGCTCGGGTCTTCTGAAATAAGAGCCCCCCCAGATCTTGCTTAACATGGTCATCTACGAAATGAAGCTTTGGATCACCGCAGGTGCCAAAAAATTAGGGTCATTATTACTGGGAGAATAATCTCGTTGTGTGTTATTTGGTCCTGTAACTCAAACTCTATTATCTCTTAATTAATATATGAGGCAAATCTTTTGCCTCGGTTTGAAAAAATACATTCCTATGGATGTTGGTTCAAGCGGCCTTGCACCAGCCTAGCTAATGGGTTGTGGCTAGCGTTGCCGCTCTAGGTCGAGATCGTGAAAGGAGCACCGTCACTTACGGTCGAGATCGTGAGAAGCTGAACACATGCATGATGACGGGAAGATATTGGCAACTGGCAATCCTCTGCGTTCTAGTCTAAATCTCCCTCCTACCCTCTATGCTCAGGTCGAGTAAGCGAACCCATCGAAAACAGAGTGATGCATGGAAGGTGGGGAGATCCAATACGTCCAAAAGACGGAGGAAGTGCCGCTGACTGCATCCATCGTCGTAATCTGTTTTATCTTGCGATATTTAGAGGCTGACTCTGGAAGATCAGCGATCTGGGCGGCTTGACTCCGACGTGACCTCCTTCGGCACACTGTTTCCTTGCCATCTCCTTCTCTCACTCTCTGTGATGATGACAGTAGTGGCGTACCGCCCTAGGCCGAGATCGGGATTGGGTGGGTTGAGTGAGGGGAGAGGGTGGCGTTGGACGTGGACATGGAGTAGAATCAAGGTCATTTGCTCGGGATCGAGCTTCAATCCAGATCAGTGAACGAGAGGCCTCTAGTTTAATCCTGGGTATAGCGCCCCAAGCCCAGGAGTTGCCCATGCGGGAGAAAACAATGCATCTGACGGTCGGAATGATCCAACGACAGGAGCAATTTAGAGGGTACTCCTACGAGGGGAACCTTATAGGCGCTGCATGTCACGTGCGGGACACCCTCATGAATACTATCATTTTTCACACGCATTTTTTTTGGTTTTGGATTTTCCTTTGTTTTCCTTAGGTTTTCTTAAAAAACATCTTCCTCGCGTGAAGATCAACTAGACTTTTTGTCACACAGTTATGCTTCATGTTGAAGATCAACTGGACTTTTTGTCACACACAATTGTGCTTTCCGGCGAACCACCTGTCGGTGTCAAAACCGGCGGATCTCGGGTAGGCGGTCCTGAACTGTGCGTCTAAAGCTAATGGTAACAGGAGGCGGGGGACACTATGTTTACCCAAGTTCGGGCCCTCTCGTTGGAGGTAATGCCCTACTTCCTGTTTGATTGATCTTGATAATATGAGTATTACAAGAATAGATCTACCACAAGATCATAGAGGCTAAACCCTAGAAGCTAGCCTATGGTTATGATTGTTGTTGTCCTACGAACTAAACCCTCCGGTTTATATAAACATCGGAGGGGGCTAGGGAGTCGATTACAAAGAAAGGAATCTTCATATCGTAGCCATCAAGCTAACCTTCCACGCAAAGGAGAGTCCCATCCGGGCATGGGACGGAGTCTTCTATCTTGTATCTTCATAGTCCAACAGTCCGGCCTTCGCATATAATCCGGCTGTCCGAGGACCCCTTAATCCCGGACTCCCTCGGTAGCCCCTGAACCAGGCTTCCATGACGATGAGTCCGGCGCGCAGATTGTATTCGACATTGCAAGGCAGGTTCTTTCTGAAGGAAATATGCCAAAGAGGCAATAATAAAGTTATTATTTATTTCCTTTTTTCATGATAAATATTTATTATTCATGCTAGAATTGTATTAATCGGAAACATAATACATGTGTGAATACATAGACAAACATAGTGTCACTAGTATGCCTCTACTTGACTAGCTCGTTAATCAAAGATAATTAAGTTTCCTAACCATAGACATGAGTTGTCATTTGATTAACAGGATCACATCATTAGGAGAATGATGTGATTGACTTGACCCATTCCGTTAGCTTAGCACTTGATCGTTTAGTATGTTGCTATTGCTTTCTTCATGACTTATACATGTTCCTATAACTATGAGATTATGCAACTTCCGTTTACCGGAGGAACACTTTGTGTGCTACCAAACGTCACAACGTAACTGGGTGATTATAAAGGAGATCTACAGGTGTCTCCGAAGGTACATGTTGGGTTAGCGTATTTTGAGATTAGGATTTGTCACTCCGATTGTCGGAGAGGTATCTCTGGGCCCTCTCGGTAATGCACATCACTATAAGCCTTGCAAGCAATGTAGCTAATGAGTTAGTTACAGAATGATGCATTACGTAACGAGTAAAGAGACTTGCTGGTAACGAGATTGAACTAGGTATTGAGATACCGATGATCGAATCTCGGGCAAGTAACATACCGATGACAAAGGAAACAACGTATGTTGTTATGCAGTTTGACCGATAAAGATCTTCGTAGAATATGTAGGAGCCAATATGAGCATCTAGGTTCCGCTATTGGTTATTGACCGGAGACATGTCTCGGTCATGTCTACATAGTTCTCGAACCCGTAGGGTCCGCACGCTTAAAGTTAGATGACGGTTATATTATGAGTTTATGTGATTTGATGTACCGAAGGAGTTCGGAGTCCCGGATGAGATCGGGTATATGACGAGGAGTCTCAAAATGGTCAAGACGTAAAGATCGATATATTGAACGACTATATTCGGACATCGGAAGGGTTCCGAGTAATTCGGGTATTTTTCGGAGTACCGGAGAGTTACGAGAATTCGTATTGGGACTTAATGGGCCATATGGGAAAGGAGAGAAAGGCCTTAAAAGGTGGCCGCACCCCTCCCCATAGTCTGGTCCGAATTGGACTAGGGAGGGGGGGCGCCCCCTTCCTTCCTTCTCCTTTTCCCTTCCCTTTTTTCCTATTCCATGTGGGAGGAGGAATCCTACTAGGACTAGGGAGTCCTAGTAGGACTCCACACTTCTGGCGCGCCCTAGGGGTTGGCCGGCCTCCCCTTCTCCATCCTTTATATACGGGAGCAGGGGGGCACCTCTAGACACAACAACAATTGATCTCTTGATCTCTTAGCCGTGTGCGGTGCCCCCCTCCACCATAGTCCTCCTCGATAATATTGTAGCGGTGCTTAGGCGAAGCCCTGCGACGGTAGAACATCAAGATCGTCACCACGATGTCATGCTGACGGAACTCTCCCTCGACACTCGGCTGGATCGGAGTTCGAGGTACGTCATCGAGTTGAACGTGTGCTAAAACTCGGAGGTGCTGTAGTTTCGTTGCTTGATCGGTTGGGTCGTGAAGACGTACGACTACATCAACCGCGTTGTTCTAACGCTTCCGCTTTCGTTCTACAAGGGTACGTGGACAACACTCTCCCCTCTCGTTACTATGCATCACCATGATCTTGCGTGTGCGTAGGAGTTTTTTTGAAATTACTACGTTCCCCAACACTTTCTTCGATTATTCCAAAGTAGATCTTGAACATAAGAATCATGTCCGGCTCTGCAAAACAAATTCCATATACCAGCTTGAAGAGCATAATGTTCACACGGGCCCCCTCCGTTGATAGTTATGATAACACGACATTACATCATCATACTGCCACTATTTTGAATTGTTTTTCCAGCCTACTGCTCCACGCTTCGCGAGGCGGCTTTTGATACATCTCCGTCGTATCTACTTTTCCAAACACTTTTGCCTTTGTTTTGGACTCCAACTTGCATGATTTGAATGGAACTAACCCAGATTGACGCTGTTTTCAGCAGAACTGCAATGGTGTTATTTTTGTGTAGAAATAAAAGTTCTCGGAATGACCTGAAAATCCACGGAGCAAATTTTCAGAATAATAAAAATATTGGCGAAAGAATCAACATCAGGGGGCCCACACCCTGTCCACGAGGGTGGGGGCGCGCCCCCTGCCTCGTGGGCCCCTTGGACGTCCACCGACCTCAACTCCAACTCCATATATTTGCTTTCACGGAGAAAAAAATCAGAGAGAAAGTTTCATCGCGTTTTACAATATGGAGCCGCCGCCAAGCCCTAATCTCTCTCGGGAGGGCTGATCTGGAGTCCGTTCGGGGCTCCGGAGAGGGGGATTCGTTGCCGTCGTCATCATCAACCATCCATCATCACCAATTTCATGATGCTCACCGTCGTGCGTGAGTAATTCCATCATAAGCTTGCTGAACGGTGATGGGTTGGATGAGATTTACCATGTAATCGAGTTAGTTTTGTTAGGGTTTGAACCCTAGTATTCACTATGTTCTGAGATTGATGTTGCTATGACTTTGCTATGCTTAATGCTTGTCACTAGGGCCCGAGTGCCATGATTTCAGATCAGAACCTATTATGTTTTCATGAATATATGTGAGTTCTTGATCCTATCTTGTAAGTCTATAGTCACCTATTATGTGTTATGATCCGACAACCCCGAAGTGACAATAATCGGGATACTTCTTGGTGATGACCGTAGTTTGAGGAGTTCATGTATTCACTATGTGTTAATGCTTTTGTCCGGTACTCTATTAAAAGGAGGCCTTAATATGCCTTAGTTTCCATTAGGACCCCGCTGCCACGGGAGGGTAGGACAAAAGATGTTATGCAAGTTTTTTTCATAAGCACGTATGACTATATTCGGAATACATGCCTACATTACATTGATGAACTGGAGCTAGTTCTGTGTCACCCTATGTTATAACTATTACATGAGGAATCGCATCCGACATAATTATCCATCATTGATCCAATGCCTATGAGCTTTTCACATATTGCTCTTTGCTTATTTACTTTATCGTTGCTACTGTTACAATTACTACAAAACTGCTACTATTACTTTTGCTATCGTTACCGTTACTTCCATACTACTTTGCTACTAAATACTTTGCTGCAGATACTAAGTTATCCAGGTGTTGTTGAATTGGCAACTCAACTGCTAATACTTGAGAATATTCTTTGGCTCCCCTTGCGTCGAATCAATAAATTTGGGTTGAATACTCTACCCTCGAAAACTATTGCGATCCCCTATACTTGTGGGTTATCAAGAATATTTTCTGGCGCCGTTGCCGGGGAGCAGAGCTCTATTCTTTGAGTCACTTGGGATTTATATCTGCTGGTCACCATGAGGAACTTGAAAGACAAAAGAACTAAGATTTATCCCTCAACTACGAGGGGAGGTAAGGAACTGCCATCTAGCTCTGCACTAGATTCTCCTTCTGTTATGAGTAAACTTGCGACACCTAAACCTGCTTCTGTTATGAATTTTGATATGTCGCATGTTATTGATGATGCCACTTCTACTATACATGATACTTATGATGAAACTACTTCTGTGCTTGATACTACTGTGCCATTAGGTGAATATCTTGATGAACAACTTGCTCGGGTTAGAGAGAATAAAATTCTTGAAACTGATATTATTGAAGATAGTGATGATGAAGGTTCTCCCCCTAAATATGAATTGCCTGTTATTCCTGAGGGTTATGTTATGGATGAAGAAACTGCTAGAGATTTTCTTGCTTGTAATGATAGATCTGATCTTAATAATTTATTAGCTAAACTGAAACAGAAAACTCTGAATGCTAGAATGAAATATGACCCTACTTTTGCTACTTCACCTATCTTTGTTGCTGATAAGGATTATGAATTCTCTATCGATCCTGAGATAATTACTTTGGTTGAATCTGAACCTTTTTATGGCTATGAATCTGAAACGGTTGTGGCACATCTTACTAAATTAAATGATATAGCCACCCTGTTCACTAATGATGAGAAATCTCTCTACTATTATATCCTTAAGATATTTCCATTCTCATTAAAGGGTGATGCTAAAACTTGGTTTAATTCTCTTGATCCTGGTTGTGTGCGTAGTCCCCAGGATATGATTTATTACTTTTTTGCTAAATATTTCCCTGCTCATAAGAAACAAGCTGCTTTAAGGGAAAGATATAATTTTGTGCAAATTGAAGAAGAGAGTCTCCCACAAGCTTGGGGGAGGCTTCTCCAATTACTTAATGCTTTGCCTGATAATCCTCTTAAGAAAAATGAAATACTTGATATCTTTTATAGTAAACTAACCGATGCTTTCAAGGACCACTTGGATAGTTGTGTTTTCAGGGAAAGAACTGTCGATCAAGCTGAATTGCTATTGAATAATATGTTGACTAATGAAAATAATTGGACACTTCCTGAGCCAACTCCTGAGCCAATTCCTAAACCAACTCTGAAGAAAAGGGGAGTTCTATTTCTCAATCCTGAAGATATGCAAGATGCAAAGAAATCTATGAAAGAAAAAGGTATTAAAGCTGAAGATGTTAAGAATTTACCTCCTATTGAAGACATACATGGTCTTAATATACCACCTATTGAAGAAATACATGCTCTCGATAACCCTACACATGTAGTAAAGGTAAGTTCTCTCTATAGATATGATAAAGTTGAAATCTCGTCTACTAAGTTTCCTAGCCAATGTTTGGATGAATTTGATGACTTTATGGCTAGACAAGAAAACTTCAATGCTTATGTTGGTAGAGAATTAAAGAGTAATTCTTCTATGATTGGACACTTGAGTGATTATATGGCTAGAGTTAAAGGTGAACTTAAACTCATTAGTAAATATGCTTCTATGGTTACCACTCAAGCAGAACAAGTACTTAAAGCTCAAAGTGATTTGCTCGATGAATTAAATAATAAACATGATTTTGCTGTTAGAGTGGCTACTAGAACTGGTAAAATGACTCAGGAACCTTTGTATCCTGAAGGCCACCCTAAGAGAATTGAGCAAGATTCTCAGAGAAATAATGTAGATGTACCTAGTCCCTCTAAAAAGAAGAAAAAGGAAAATGATAGGACTTTGCATGCTTCTAGTGAACCTGTTGTAGACACACCTGAGAATCCCAATGATATTTCTATTTCCGATGCTGAAACAGAATCTGGTGATGAGCATGAACCTAGTGATAATGTTAATGATAATGTTCATGTCTATGCTCAACCTAGCAATAATAATGATGTAGAGATTGAACCTGATGTTGATCTTGATAACCCACAATCAAAGAATCAATGTTATGATAAGAGAGATTTTGTTGCTAGGAAGCATGGTAAAGAAAGAGAACCATGGGTTCAGAAACCCATGCCTTTTCCTCCTAAGCCATCCAAGAAAAAGGATGATGAGGATTTTGAGCGCTTTGCTGAAATGATTAGACCTATCTTCTTACGTATGTGCTTAACTGATATGCTTAAAGTGAATCCTTATGCTAAATACATGAAGGATATTATTACAAATAAAAGAAAGATACCGGAAGCTGAAATTTCCACCATGCTTGCTAATTATAATTTTAAAGGTGGAATACCTAAGAAACTAGGAGATCCAGGGGTACCAACTATACCATGCTCTATTAAAAGAAACTATGTTAAAACTGCTTTATGTGATCTTGGAACCGGTGTTAGTGTTATGCCTCTCTCTTTATATCGTAGACTTGAATTGAATAAGTTGACACCTACTGAAATATCTTTGCAAATGGCCAATAAATCAACTGCTATACCTGTCGGTATTTGTGAGGATGGGCCTGTTGTGGTTGCAAACGTAACTATCTTAATGGACTTTGTTATTCTTGATATTCCCGAGGACGACAGTATGTCGATTATCCTTGGTAGACCCTTTTTGAATACTGTAGGGGCTGTTATTGATTGCAACAAAGGCAATGTCACTTTCCATGTTAATGGTAATGAGCACACGGTATACTTTCCGAGGAAACAACCTCAAGTTCATAGCATCAATTCTATTGGAAAAATTCCAACTATTATTATTGGAGGTTTTGAATTTCCTCTTCCTACTGTCAATAAGAAATATGATATTCTTATTATTGGGGATGTGCATATCCCCGTTGAGGTAACCTAGTGTTATTGAAACTTCTCCGGTTCCATGTTATTCGGAATGAGTTTGTTTACAAGACTTGATCAACCTTGTTAGTGGATTCCTTTTGATGATCATGAGATGGATGAAGTTAGAAGGCACAACTTTCTGTACCCTCTTTTTACTTTCTGTTATTTAGAATAAATAAAGCAAAAATAGTATTTTCTATCTGTTTTCTGAATTATCCCTGCAATAAAAAATACCCCGGAAATAAAAGTTCTCCAAATGCCCTGCCAATTTAGTATGATTATTTTTGGAATATTCGAGAATATCTGGCACTGAGAACACAACAGGGGGAGCAAGCACCTGGCCACGAGGGTCCAGGGTGCTCCCCGTGCCTCGTGGGCCCATGGTGGCGCCCCTCCACTTATTCCTGCACCCACACACTTTTTCTTCCTCCCCAAAAAATCACCATCCAGCTCAAGCATGAGTTCTAGCTCATTTTGCTGCCATTTTCGATCTCCTTTCTCAAAGCTCCATTCACAAAACTGATTTGGGGGATTGTTCCTTGGTATGTGACTCCTCCAATGGTCCAATTAGTTTTTGTTCTAGTGCTTTATTCATTGCAAATTTTTGCTGCCTAGGTGACCCTGTTCTTGAGCTTGCATGTCAAATTTATGAGGTCCCAAGTAATTCTAATGCATGATATAGGCTCTAGGCACTTGTGGGAGTAGTTGCTATCAATTTTGTTTAGTTTGATTCACTATTATTTTAAGTATAATCTCCCCCGTGTGGCGGAAGTACGGCCGTGTGAATGGCCTTGTGATGATTTCTTGAGAGCAGCCGGGATTTATGATGATTTTTATTCATTGGCTGATAATGCGGGCCTCACCGACTTGCTCCACGACCAAATCGAACAGTATCTCTTACTCACCAATACTTTAGTGCAAAATTTCTACTATTATCCTAAGAAATCACCTCCTTCAGTAGATTTTCATTTATATGATATGGCTAGGGAGATGTCACTATATGAATTTTGTACGGTCTGCAACATACCCTTCGGAGGAAGCTTAGAGGAACCACATCGTAAAGATGTGGATGGATTTATTGACACTATTACTGTAGGGCAAACGAGGAAGATTTCCGATGCAAGAATTACTAGCATACATTTTCCTGTTTTACGTTACTTTGCAATATTTGCTAGTAGATGCTTAATTGGTTGCGGGAACTGTGGAAACCTTAGTGTCCTAGATATTATTATTTTGTTCCATGCTTTATTTCATGATAACTCTGTTAGTATGGGCGCTATTATTGCTAAACGATTAAGTCTGATCGTACAAAGGGCCCCATCTTTGGAGGTATCTATGCTTCACGCCTTGCTAAATACTTCAAGATACCTATTAGGCATTATGAGAAAGAGGAAAAACTATTGCCCCCTACTTTTCTAGATTATAAGAGCATGGTAGCACATGAGTTTATTATTAAAAATGATGATAAGATGCTTTTGTATAGTTTGAGATTTCATAAGAAACACAATGAGACTATTATCTTGCCTACGCCTTCTTTGTTTGATTTAACCGCAGGCCCTTATCTTGTCTTGCCGGAAGCCGTCTATGCGCTCCGTGGCCAGACATCAGCTCCAGAGCCTGAGCCGGAACCACCACTTGACCCTTATCGACCATCTAGTTGTCAGTGGGATCCGGAGGAGATCGCCAGCCAGTGGCAGTCTGATGACACATCTCAATATGACCCCAGTTACAACTTCGGATATCAGCCAGGCTACCCATGGCCATAGACCAACTTAGGCCAAAATCCTAAGCTTGGGGGAGTACGTATTTCTCACCGATATTACATTCATGTTCACACACTCATTCTAGTTATCGGTGCTCATACTTTTTCATTGTACTATCCATGCTAGTTTAATTTCTTTTTCTAGTTTTCTTCTTGTGTGTTTGATAAACCTTAAGGAAAACCAAAAAATTTAGTTAGTTTAATTTCCATGCTTGTAGTAGTAATTAAATAAAACCCAAAAAGATTTCTCGTTCTTCTTTTGCTTGTTGGGAGCTTTCCCTTGTAAATAATTTTATTTCTTTTCTTTCCTTTGGGGGTCGAGAGGAGAAGACCATAATGAACATGTTGAGTAGCTCTTATATGCATTATTGTTGATTCAACCAAGAGCCCATATTACCTTGTCTTCTCCCTTGAATTGAATGCTTGCAGATTCCAGCTTAGTCCAATGCACGTGCACTATTATCATTATCCACACCGTTCGGTCGTGCAAGTGAAAGGCAATAATGACGATATATGATGGACTGATTGAGATGAGAGAAGCTGGTATGAACTCGACCTTTCTTGTTTTTTTAAATATGATTAGTTCATCATTCCTGATTTAGCCTATTATGAATAAACATGTTTGCAATGACAATTAGAGATTATAGTTGCTTATGCCATGCTTAATTAGCTAGGAGTTTAGAATGGTTTACCTTGCATGCCACCATGCTATTAAAATGGTTATGATGTGGTATGATAGTGTTGTATCCTTCTTCGAATGATTCGACTGACTTGACTTGGCACATGTTCACGCATGTAGCTAAAACAAAATCAACATAGCCTGCACGATATTTATGTTCATGGTGGATTATATCCTACTCATGCTTGCACTCGGTGTTGATTAATTTTAATGCATGTTCATGACTATTTTCGCTCTCTAGTTGGCCGCTTCCCAGTCTCTTTCTAGCATTCACCTGTACTAAGCAGGAATACTGCTTGTGCATCCAAACTCTATAAACCCCAAAGTTATTCCATATGAGTCCACCATACCTTCCTATATGCGCTATCTACCTGCCGTTCCAAGTAAATTTGTATGTGCCAAACTCTAAACTGAAATTCTATTTTGTATGCTCGAACAGCTCATGTATCAACTAGGGCTGTCTGTATCTTCCATGTTAGGCGGGTTATTCTCAAGAGGAGTGGACTCCGCTCCTCATTCACGAGAAAATGGCTGGTCACCGGGATGCCTAGTCCCATGCTCAAATCAAATCAAAATAATTAAACAAAACTCCCCGAGGATTGTTGTTAGTTGGAGGCACCCGTTGTTTCGGGCAAGCCATGGATTGATGCTTGTTGGTGGTGGGGGAGTATAAACTTTACCATTCTGTTTGGGAACCGCCTATAATGTGTGTAGCATGGAAGATATCGAGATCTCTTAGTTGTTATGTTGACTGTGAAAGTATACCGCTCAAAATGTTATTTTATCTCTATTTCAAAATTAAGCTCTGGCACCTCTACAAATCCCTGCTTCCCTCTGCGAAGGGCCTATCTATTTACTTTTATGTTGAGTCATCACCCTCTTATTAAAAAGAACCCACTGGAGAGCACCGCTGTCATTTGCATGCATTATCATTAGTTTATATTGGGTATGACTATGACTGGATCTCTTTTACCATGAATTACAATGTTTAGTCAGTCCTTGATCTTTAAAGGTGCTCTGCATTTATGTTTTGCGGTCTCAGAAAGGGATAGCGAGATACCATCTTGTTATATCATATTATGATTGTTTTGAGAAAGTGTTGTCATCCGAGTTTTATTATTATTGCTCGCTAGTTGATTATGCCATTGATATGAGTAAAAATGAGACCTAAGTGTTATTGTGAATATGGTTAGTTCATAATATTTGCTGAAAACTTGAATGTTGGCTTTACATATTTGCAACAACAAGAGCAAACAGAGTTTGTAAAAGTTTTTCTTTATCACTTTCAGTTTGTCAACTGAATTGCTTGAGGACAAGCAAAGGTTTAAGCTTGGGGGAGTTGATACATCTCCATCGTATCTACTTTTACAAACACTTTTGCCCTTGTTTTGGACTCTAACTTGCATGATTTGAATGGAACTAACCCGGACTGACGTTGTTTTCAGCAGAACTGCCATGGTGTTATTTTTGTGCATAAATAAAAGTTCACGGAATGACTGAAAAACCACGGAGCAACTTTTCAGAATTAATAAAAAATATTGGCGAAACAATCAACGTCAGGGGGCCCACACCCTGTCCACGAGGGTGGGGGCGCGCCCCTGCCTCGTGGGCCCCCTGGACGTCCATCGACCTCAACTCCAACTCCATATATTTGCTTTCACGAAGAAAAAAATCAGAGAGAAAGTTTCATCGTGTTTTACGATACGGAGCCGCCGCCAAGCCCTAAACTCTCTCGGGAGGGCTGATCTGGAGTCCGTTCGGGGCTCCGGAGAGGGGGATTTGTCGCCGTCGTCATCATCAACCATCCTCCATCGCCAATTTATGATGCTCACCGTCGTGCGTGAGTAATTCCATTGTAGGATTGCTGGACGATGATGGGTTGGATGAGATTTACCATGTAATAGAGTTAGTTTTGTTTGGGTTTGATCCCTAGTATCCACTATGTTCTGAGATTGATGTTGCTATGACTTTGCTATGCTTAATGCTTGTCACTAAGGCCCGAGTGCCATGATTTTAGATCTGAACCTATTATGTTTTCATGAATATATGTGAGTTCTTGATCCTATCTTGCAAGTCTATAGTCACCTATTATGTGTTATGATCCGACAACCCCAAAGTGGCAATAATCGGGATATTTCTCGGTGATGACCGTAGTTTGAGGAGTTCATGTATTTACTATGTGTTAATTCTTTGGTCCAGTACTCTATTAAAAGGAGGCCTTAATATCCCTTAGTTTCCATTAGGACCCCGCTGCCATGGGAGGGTAGGACAAAAGATGTTATGCAAGTTCTTTTCCATAAGCACGTATGACTATATTCGGAATACATGCCTACATTACATTGATGAACTGGAGCTAGTTCTGTGTCACCCTATGTTATAACTATTACATTAGGAATCGCACCCGACATAATTATCCATCACTGATCCAATGCGTACGAGCTTTTCACATATTGCTCTTTGCTTATTTACTTTACCGTTGCTACTGTTACAATTACTACAAAACTGCTACTGTTACTTTTGCTATCGTTACCGTTACTTCCATACTACTTTGCTACTAAATACTTTGCTGCAGATACTAAGTTATCCATGTGTGGTTGAATTGAAAAACTCAACTGCTAATACTTTAGAATATTCTTTGGCTCCCCTTCTGTCGAATCAATAAATTTGGGTTGAATACTCTACCCTCGAAAACTGTTGCGATCCCCTATACTTGTGGGTTATCCGTTTTATGGGCACGTCTTGTTGAAGCGGAGATCGTGCCCCCTTATTACAGGATTCTCATCAACACAGGCATGGTAACCCAACTGCCCTGTTGGTATTATTCTTTGGGGATAGGCATGTTTTGAGGCCGTGCAGGGGACGTTTGATATTCATCGTCTTTATAAGAAGGTCGAGACCCGCCTTTCCCCTCTACGCTACTCCCTCCTCCTCCCACCTCGATTTCCAACACCTGAAGCTTAACTAGTCGCTTCAATCCTCAAGCCATGTCCGGATCCAGCTCTCACGGCCAATGGATGGCTTCCTTCATCACCAAGGAGGATATCGTGAAGCTCAGGGAGGCGAGGTACTTGACCGCGGAAATCCTTCACAGGTTTCCAGCACAAGGGCAGGTTATCCATACCCCTAAGCCTAATTAGAGGGTCGTATTTATCCCTCACTTCCTTCGGGGGCTAGGTTTCTCCCTTAATCCTTTTGTTCGAGGGCTCATGTTTTACTACAGACTAGATTTTCATGATCTAACTCCGGACTCCCTCCTTCACATCTCATCATTCATCATAGTATCTGAGGCTTTCCTCCGTATCTCTCCACACTTCGGTTTGTGACTCAAGACCTTCATTGTAAGGCCGAGGATAATAGAGGGGAGACATGCAGAGTGCGGAGGTGCTCTGATAAGCAAATCGGCCGACGCCGTCTGGCCAAAGGGTTCCTTCACCACAACTTCCGGACTATGGCAACGGGAGTGGTTTTATATCACGGAGCCCCGTGGCACCAAGTGGGTGGCTTTACCCACCTTCCGATCTGGCCCTCCGCCACAACTTGCATCATGGATTAACAAGGTGCTGGATTGGGGGTCGCCAGATGAAGTTCAGATACTACAAAGCCACATTCGAGACCTTATTAAGAAAGACATCGATCTCGTCAAGATATTTCAAGTTATGCTAGTCCGTCGGATCTTGCCATGTCAGCGCCGACCTCTCCGCATGTGGGAATTCAATCCGGAAGGACCGCGAACCATTCAATGCTTCTTTGGCACAATGCTCGAAGGGGTGTATGAATTTGTCTTCGGATCACGAAAAAAGTGTCCGGTCACCACAGAGGACGCAGGCCTCAACTGCAACCATCGGGATTCCCCAGTAAGTACTCTATTTCCGAACATGTTTTTGGTTTTAAGTTCCTCATAACAAAACTAAGAAAACCATACTCTGCCAGGGCTGGGTGAGAAAGGCGGAGAGGATCAGGTGTTCGGCCCCTCTTCCCGAAAACTCAGCGGGCCCAGTGTTAACCAGGATGCTAGCTTGGCACCATAACAAGTGTCGTCGAGGGAAGGAAAGGAGAGTAGTGGAGAGGCCCAAAGCGGCCTTCATACCGGAGGTGCATAAGTCATAACTCCCGTTCCGGAGGGTGAACGGGGGGAAGAATCTAACATTCCCTCTCCCCACGGGAAGAAAAGAGCCGCTCTCGAAAACCTGGAGGCAGAGGTTTCCAAGCAAGGGAAGAAATCCCTATCAGGGGGCCCGAATTCGAGAGGTGATATTGCCGCACAGTGCCAATGAGGGGGCCAGCCTTTAGCCGAACCGTAAGTGAACAAAGGTGTTTAATAAGCATGCCTCGTTCTTTTCTCGTTTGTGAGGGTAACGTTTTAAAACGTATGTTTTGCAGTTCGGCCCATAGTATCCCTCAACAATCTTCGTCTTTGGGGGATATTCTTCATGAGATGATGGAGAGTGAAACGCCGCCTCATACTTCCCGGCCTCATAAGGCGGACGACCCCGAGGTGTCGTCCCGGAGGATCTCTCCCGACCCGCGAAGGAGAGCCAGGCCAGAAGATGACTCTTCGGCCACCCGAGGTCCGGGGTGTTCGGCTCCTAGAGAGACCAACAAAAGTTCCGGACCATCCGATATACAGCCGGACATATGGACGGGTCTTCTTCGGCAAGCATCTATCTCAGAGGAACATCGTACCTTAATGGGTACGGTGATTGAAAGAATTTTTTCCGCAAAAAGCGGTTTGAATGAAGCCTTTACGAGCCTGCTAAGAGGCTTTGAGGTACGTGAAGTAACCTCTTATTTTGTACCATAAACGCAATGTGCAATGTGTATAGATAATAGCCCCTAAGACTCTAATTGTCTTCCAAATGGGACGATCAGAGGATCAAATGCATATGCTCAGGTAATAATTTTGCTAATTTCTACACACGCGGCTGCAGCCCGGGACACTGCCCGGGCTGCTCAATTTGCCGAACTGAAGCGGCAACTTGATGTGGCGGATGATGACATCACGCTCGTGAACAAACGGCTTGATGAGGCGCAAGGTATGTATTTTGGGCGGTCAGTGCGTATAAATTAGAGCATGATGCTGGAATTTATAATGTGCTTGACTGCAGATGGAGCTGCCACCGTGGAGACCCTTCGGGCC
Organism: Triticum dicoccoides; assembly: GCF_002162155.2. Classification (NCBI taxonomy): domain Eukaryota; kingdom Viridiplantae; phylum Streptophyta; class Magnoliopsida; order Poales; family Poaceae; genus Triticum; species Triticum dicoccoides. The sequence goes on along the minus strand of NC_041383.1, from coordinate 186,110,573 downwards.
GAGCTTGCCAGAGCCAAGGAACAAGCCAGGATAAGCAATGCGGCTGCTGAGAAGGCAGTTGGTGAATTAAAGGCTGAACAGGCCGCTCATCGCCCGAGTGAGGAGAAAATATCCAAGATGGCGCTTGAGCTAAGGGACGCCACTAACAAATATGCGCTTCTCAAGAAAGAGACCAAAGAAAAAGCGGCCGACCTTGAGAAGGCCTTACAAGCGGCAAAGGAAACCCGTTCAGAGGCCAGGGCGTCATGGGAGGAGAACCGGCAAGCTGGGGAGATCGCGGCTGGAAAGCCTTTTTTATTACGAACTAAGTTCGGCGATCCGAAGTATTCCCCGCTTGATCGAATGTGGAGTTCTCCGGATGCATATTTGGACTTATCAAAGAGTGTTGCTGATGCGATGTAGTTTTTCTAGGCTCAAGAAGGCCATGAAGCAGAACAACTTTTCTGGTCACAGTTTAGCATGCCAAAGCGTCCGCTGGTGTTGAATGAGCAGATGGCCGAATGGGCCGAGCTCCACAGGTATCCGGACTTGCCATGAAGGCTGTCATGGACCGGCTGTGGCCTGGGGGACCAACTGCGAACATTTATCTTGGTTTAGTGCAGCAACTTGTTTGTGCGGTGTCGCATATCGACGCTGTCAAGCGGTCAACGTGCATAGAAGGTGCACAGATGGCCCTTGCCCGTGTGAAGATGTATTGGGCGAAGATGAAGGCCACCGATATTGCAACAGGGGGTCCGCCCGTGGGTCAGGACACACCAGATCAATATATTGAAGAAGTATTAGAGGGTGCCCGCTTGATAGAGGGTCAGTGCTCGAAGAATATTATGTTCAAGTAACATGTATCCGAATTGTAAAAACAATGCTTATGATAATGAAGGCTATGTTTATACTTTTGCCCGTAAAGTATTTTAGCGCCTCCTGTGCAGCCGTTTATGTATATATGTATATAACCTGAAAGTTTGCAGTCATCGGCTTCAGCCCCCTCGCGTATAATGCGGGGGTGTTTGGAAAAGCACTCAATCACACTTGACCCAATGTCTTGGTCCATTAAGGAGGTGTTAGTGCGGCAAACTAGGCAATCAGACTATAGAGCTTTAACACTTTCACTTGCCATAGGAGTTTGACGGTGGGGCTACTATATAGCCCCTGGTATGTCCGCGTTTATCCGAATACGGTGTGTTTACATACATGACCAGGAAATCGGTCCTTCGTTAATACGGAGGAATCGCGAAGATTCCACTAAGTCATCGGGTGGTTGACCAGCTCTCGCCTTATCATGACAGTCAGTTTTTGGCTTTTTCTACTAAGGTGCTCGTCCGGATGAACCAGGGCACAATCACAGTAGTTCTCCCTTGGCCGCCTTAGATGATAGAACGGAACATAAGGTAGCAAACACAGGAGCCGGGCAAACCCAACTATTGACCCAAGACATGATTCGGAGCTGATGCATATAAGGCCAAAACTCACGACGCCCACCACTCCCAAAGGTATTCGGACATTTTCAGTATATACCAGGCTGAGTATAGCCCCTGGTAATGAACCCTGAATAGGCGCAATGGCATCATCGTCGGATTCGGGCAGCAGTTTGCGTTTGGGGTAGCTTTTTGTTTGGCGTTTACCGTCATATTTTTCCTCAGTGTCGAGCACTTCGTTCCATTTATCATTGAGCATATCCTGTGCGGCTTTAAGCCGTTGCTTCTGCTTTTTCAAGCTACTCGCGGTGGCAATAAGACTCCAGTGGTCGGACATAGGTTCTAATTTTTCTTCTAGGACGATGAATGCATCGTCACCCCGACTGATCTCTTCTTCGGAGATAGGTTGAAAATTGGAGTCTTCAGCATCGCTGTAATTGGACAAGGGCCCGGGACTGTGTTTGCCATCACCTTGCTCGTCCAGCTCCACTGTTGGGTCCGCGGTTTCTTTATTGTCTTCGGCGTCGTCCGGGGTGTTATTCCCTCTTGTGCCGGTATCACTATTTTTACCATGGCGTGGTTTCAAGCAGTGCCGCTGACGTCGGTGCTTTGGCTGCTTTCCAGGAGTTTTATCCTTGACTAGTTTCTTTTTGTCATCGCCGTTGTCTTCTTTGGGTGTATCCACCATGTATATGTCGTATGAAGAGGTGGCTGTCCAGCGCCCTGTGGGCGGTGGTTCCTTTTCTTCTCCGGCATCGTCGTCCATACCATCAATGTCTTCGGAGTCGAAATCAAGCATGTCAGTCAAATCATCGACAGTGGCTATCAAGTGGGTGGTGGGTGGGTAACGAAGTTCTTCGTCGTCCGCTTCCCACTCAAGCCGGGCATAGTTCGGCCAAGAATCTCCTGACAAGGAGAGGGACTTTAATGAGTTTAACACATCGCCTAAGGGTGAGTGTTGGAAGATGTCTGCAGAGCTGAACTCTAAAATCGGCGCCCGGTCAGCTTCAACGGGTGCGGATACACGCGGCTCGGAGCCTATGGCCAGAGACGAGTCCGAGGTTCCGATGACACAGGCCTCGTTGGAGGTCAGATCTGTGTCCGGCTCTGGCGCTGTTGAGTCCGCGGCTTTCGTGGCAGGGTTGAGCCTCCCGTCCTCGGATGGCATGCTCTGCTCTGGATCTAGGGCCAGTGCGGTTACAGGTGCAATCTCCCGCACACCATCTGATGACAGATTTAGGTCATGTTCATCATGGCGGCAGGGCGCGACTGTTATAGGCTCGAATCCATCGAAGATCAAGTCTCCGCGGATATCGGCGATGTAGTTCTGTGACGCCCCCGATTCAATCGTACACTAATCATGCACGCAAATGTGTACGATTAAGATCAGGGACTCACGGGAAGATATCACAACACAACTCTAAAACATAAATAAGTCATACAAGCATCATAATACAAGCCAGGGGCCTCGAGGGCTCGAATACAAGTGCTCGATCATAGACGAGTCAGCGGAAGCAACAATATCTGAGTACAGACATAAGTTAAACAAGTTTGCCTTAAGAAGGCTAGCACAAACTGGGATACAGATCGAAAGAGGCGCAGGCCTCCTGCCTGGGATCCTCCTAAACTACTCCAGGTCGTCGTCAGCGGGCAGCACATAGTAGTAGGCACCTCCGGTGTAATAGGGGTCGTCGTCGACGGTGGCGTCTGGCTCCTGGACTCCAGCATCTGGTTGCGACAACCAGAAAGAAAGGAAAGGGGAAAAAGGGGGGAGAAAGCAACCGTGAGTACTCATCCAAAGTACTCGCAAGCAAGGAACTACACTACATATGCATGGGTATATGTGTAAAGGGCCATATCAGTGGACTGAACTACAGAATGCCAGAATAAGAGGGGGATAGCTAATCTTATCGAAGACTACGCTTCTGGTCACCTTCGTCTTGCAACAGGCAGAAGAGGGTAGGTCGACGTCCTCCAAGTAGCATCTCCAAGTAACATCTCATAGCATAATCCTACCCGGCGATCCCCTCCTCATATCCCTGAGGTAGAGCGACCACCGGTTGTATCTGGCACTTGGAGGGGTGTGTTTTATTAAGTATCCGGTTCTAGTTGTCATAAGGTCAAGGTACAACTCCAAGTCGTCCTGTTACCGAAGATCACGGCTATTCGAATAGATTAACTTCCCTGCAGGGGTGCACCACATAACCCAACACGCTTGATCCCATTTGGCCGGACACACTTTCCTGGGTCATGCCCGGCCTCGGAAGATCAACATGTCGCAGCCCCACCTAGGCAAAACAGAGAGGCCAGCACGCCGGTCTAAACCTAAGCGCGCAGGGGTCTGGGCCCATCACCCTGAGCACACCTGCACGTTGTGTGGGCGGCCGAAAGCAGACCTAGCCTAGTGGCGTTCCAGTCCAATTCGGCGCGCGCCGCTCCGTCGCTGACGTCTGAAGTGCTTCGGCTGATACCACGACGTCGGGATACCCATAATTACTCCCACGTAGATGGTTAGTGCGTATAGGCTCGTAGCCGACTCAGATCAAATACCAAGATCTCGTTAAGCGTGTTAAGTATCCGCGAACGCCGAACAGGGCCAGGCCCACCTGTCTCCTAGGTGGTCTCAACCTGCCCTGTCGCTCCGCCACAAAGTAACAGTCGAGGGCCGTCGGGAACCCAGGCCCACCTCTACCGGGATGGAGCCACCTGTCCTTTCAGCACCCTCGTCAGAATCACTTGCGGGTACTCTTCGAGCTGACCCGACTTTAGTCACCATCTGTATAGTATGTATGTATGTATAGTAAATACCCGTGATCACCTCCCAAGTGATCACGGCCCGATAGTATAGCAAGGCAGACTGACAAGAATGTAGGGCCAATGATGATAAACTAGCATCCTATACTAAGCATTTAGGATTGCAGGTAAGGTATCAACAGATGTAGCGACAATGTCAGGCTATGCATCAGAATAGGATTAACGGAAAGCAGTAACATGCTACGCTACTCTAATGCAAGCAGTATAGAGAAGAGTAGGCGATATCTGGTGATCAAGGGGGGGGCTTGCCTGGTTGCTCTGGCAAGAGAGAGAGGTCGTCAACTCCGTAGTCGAACTGGTCAGCAGCAGCGTCGGTCTCGTAGTCTACCGGAGAGAAGAGGGGGAAGAAATAATGAATACAGAGCAGACAAAGCACCACAAAATATATCAAGGCAATACGCGGTGTTCGGTGTGCCCTAACGCGGTAGTAGGTGATACCGGTGAAGGGGGGAAAACCCCCGGGAAAGTATTCCCGGTGTTTCGTGTTTTCGGGCCGAGGAGCCGGAGAGGGAAAGTTGCGGGTTTGATAGGTTAGGGGTGTGTGGCGGACGAACGGATCGCGTATCCGGATTCGTCTCGTCGTTCTGAGCAACTTTCATGTTGAAAACATTTTAATCCGAGTTACAGATTAAAAGATATGATTTTCTAAAGATTTTATTAATTTCTGAAATTTAATTAATTATTTAATTAATTCGAAAAAAATGTATTAATGAGTCAGCATGATGTCATGCTGACGTCAGCAGTCAACAGGGGTTGACTGAGTCAACCCTGACATGTGGGTCCCGTTTGTCATACTCTATTAACTTAATTAGCCTAATCAAAGTTAATTAACCTTAGTTAATTAGGTTAATTAGTGGTTAGGGTTAATTAAACAGAATTAATTAGATTAATTAAATACTTAATTAATTAATTAATTAACTAATTAGTTAATTAGTTTTAATTCATTTTCATTTTCATTTTATTTTTGTTTTAATAAAAACCGTTCTTTTTAGGGGGGTGGGGCCCCCATGTCATTGGCCCAGGGCCAAACGGGTGCGGGTCCAATGGGCAGGCGGGCGACGGGCGCCCGTAGCCTGCCCGGGGCGGGGCGTGGCCGTGGCCACGGCGGGGTCGCCGCAGCGGGGCACCAGGAGCACCGGGGAGGCGTGGCCGTGGGCGCGGCGAGGGCGGTCGGCGCAGGCCACCGGGGCACAGTGGGGCGCCGGCCAACGGTCGCCGGCGCAAGGTCGAGGCAAGGCACGGCCAAGAGAGAACGGGGCCGCAACCGGGGCTAGCGGCGCCCAAGACGGAGGGTCGAGCGGTCCGGTGACCGGGGGGGAAACGAGGGCGAGGTTCGGGTCGCCGGAGACGGAGCTCCGGCGACGGCGCCGTTCGGGAAGAG
>NC_041383.1:186096665-186101561 GCF_002162155.2 Triticum dicoccoides | reverse complement strand
GTAGATCATAACATAAGTTGGATAGCATGGAACTCAAGGTACAACACAAAACAAGAAGAAGTTTTGTGTTGGAGGGAATGCAATAAAGTGGTCGATGAGAACAGGAATCATCGAGGGGCAAGGATGGTATTACCCATCATGAATTCAATTGAATTCCTGGAAGAGCTCATAAGGTTGATGATGATCACGACACAGTTGTCGAGAGATTTCATGCCGTTGTAATCAATCAGCAACGACATCAAGTCAAAGGAAAGACGAAGCAAGAGGTTATTGGAACCACAGTTACGACACAGACTCGAACTCAAGCTTGTTGTTTAAGGTGAAAGGTTATGACGAGGAAAATCGACGTAAGCTTAGCTATCGTCGCAAATTGGTGCTCCGAGAATCAAGGACCAGGTAGCACGGTTAGAATCATCACGTCAATGATATAGCCAAACAGGCTAGGAATGGCGTGATCGGGTTCAAACTCGTACTTATAGAAGCTTACTGAAGAGTTGTTGAACCATAGTGCGGACTTGGTTCAGTTATCGGTGTCTTTGAGTGTTTAATAACTCAGAGCCCGTGAAAAATTGGGATCAGTGGGAAGGTAGCACTTGATGAAGAACTCATAAGAGGTTATGCAGTTCCATGATAATCTCGAGATACCAGGGGTAACACTCAACGACAGATCAAAGTAGAGGTTGGACTGGGGTAATGCTCTGCAGAAGACAAGTACTCTAACTTGTCTGAGAAATAGAATCAAGGGAGAACAACATGGTCGGAACCACGATTGCGTAGGATCAATTCACAGATACCAGATGATATTTATCAAGAAAATAGTTATTATTACAAGAAGTTTCCATGATAGGATCTACATCGTGTCAATGGGCATGAACACAAAGTTCAAGGTCGACTCCCACTTCTCCAAAGCATAACCTTACATTCACTTCTCGTTTCGATAATGGCATTAGTGTTGAAAGTTATACCTGGTGAAATACCAGATGAGTATGACCCGTGAAAACTTCCGAGTTCACACATAGTAAGGAAGGCATAGGTTCAACCCATCAGGGCGTCTTACGAACATATACCACAAACTTCGGGGTAAATAATACCAGCTCGAAAGTAGAGCATTGTTCAAAAGCAGATGATACAATTTACCAAGGCATTATATACCCATGGAAAGGCTCTCAAGGTTATTCAATATGAAGGATACTGTCAGATAAAATCCAACAAAGGAACCGATGGTCCACAAGGGATCTGAGGTGAGCACCGGTACTCAACCAGAGGAAAAAGAATGCACGGGCATCATATTATAGAACATCGGAATGATTCGATGCTTAGATAATAAAGGAATTTCGATTTCCAAAACAAAGGATCAGAAGCAGTCGCTCTGATCAAGGATGGATAAGTTGGATATACCAGAGGCACAATTGACGACAAATAGCTTGGTCGAGAACCAGCTCATGTTCAAAAATGATGTCTGAGCCGGAAGGATAATTTAGAAGGGTTGATAGATGATTGTGTGCATTCGCACACATGCTGAATCAATAGGATCAAAATGATGATGCCTAAGGATACTAACGAATATTGCCAGACATATGGAAAGCATCCATAATGCAAGCAGACAAGTATTGCAGAGCAATAAGCTATTAAGGATTTTTTTTAAGGATCAAATAGTATTTCGAAGACCATTGTGAAACACATGAACAACTGGGGGATGAGCGTATACTCGATAAGTGCGAGAATTATCCATTGGGGTATTCAGGTGACAAGGAACAGCAAGGCGATAAGCTCAAAGGATTATCGAGACAACGACGAGTGTTTCGAGGTATCTGGTAATAACAAGACCAACTGGGGATGAATGTAAGAATAACAACTGCAAGTAATTATCCATAAAGGTTGACGGTGGAAGGGGAATTGCAAATGCGATGAACATAAGTTCTCGGGTTAACAACGGAGAGTATCTTCAGGGTCTTCACGTGCCGCAGACGATCATCATTAATAAGGGGCTCTCCAGGTGAAAGTGATAACGAGATCCTAATGTTAGATTTAGCAAAAATCATTTAACCCGAATAGAAGAGAGCTCAGAGTCCCAGAGTAAAGGTCGAGGAGTAAAAGATCCTAGTACCACCCAATGGCGACATGGGCCCGTAAGGCACACAGCCATGTTTGTAAAAGTTTTGCAATGTCTAGACTCGACGTCGGCCAAGGAGTTGGAAGGGGGATTCCTACAGGCAGTCGGCTCTGATACCAACTTGTGACGCCCCCGATTCAATCATACACTAATCATGCACACAAATGTGTACGATTAAGATCAGGGACTCACGGGAAGATATCACAACACAACTCTAAAACATAAATAAGTCATACAAGCATCATAATACAAGCCAGGGGCCTCGAGGGCTCGAATACAAGTGCTCGATCATAGACGAGTCAGCGGAAGCAACAATATCTGAGTACAGACATAAGTTAAACAAGTTTGCCTTAAGAAGGCTAGCACAAACTGGGATACAGATCGAAAGAGGCGCAGGCCTCCTGCCTGGGATCCTCCTAAACTACTCCAGGTCGTCGTCAGCGGGCAGCACGTAGTAGTAGGCACCTCCGGTGTAATAGGGGTCGTCGTCGACGGTGGCGTCTGGCTCCTGGACTCCAGCATCTGGTTGCGACAACCAGAAAGAAAGGAAAGGGGAAAAAGGGGGGAGAAAGCAACCGTGAGTACTCATCCAAAGTACTCGCAAGCAAGGAACTACACTACATATGCATGGGTATATGTGTAAAGGGCCATATCAGTGGACTGAACTGCAGAATGCCAGAATAAGAGGGGGATAGCTAATCTTATCGAAGACTACGCTTCTGGTCACCTTCGTCTTGCAACAGGCAGAAGAGGGTAGGTCGACGTCCTCCAAGTAGCATCTCCAAGTAACATCTCATAGCATAATCCTACCCGGCGATCCCCTCCTCATATCCCTGAGGTAGAGCGACCACCGGTTGTATCTGGCACTTGGAGGGGTGTGTTTTATTAAGTATCCGGTTCTAGTTGTCATAAGGTCAAGGTACAACTCCAAGTCGTCCTGTTACGAAGATCACGGCTATTCGAATAGATTAACTTCCCTGCAGGGGTGCACCACATAACCCAACACGATTGATCCCATTTGGCCGGACACACTTTCCTGGGTCATGCCTGGCCTCGGAAGATCAACACGTCGCAGCCCCACCTAGGCAAAACAGAGAGGCCAGCACGCCGGTCTAAACCTAAGCGCGCAGGGGTCTGGGCCCATCGCCCTGAGCACACCTGCACGTTGCGTGGGCGGCCGAAAGCAGACCTAGCCTAGTGGCGTTCCAGTCCAATTCGGCGCGCGTCGCTCCGTCGCTGACGTCTGAAGTGCTTCAGCTGATACCACGACGTCGGGATACCCATAACTACTCCCACGTAGATGGTTAGTGCGTATAGGCTCGTAGCCGACTCAGATCAAATACCAAGATCTCGTTAAGCGTGTTAAGTATCCGCGAACGCCGAACAGGGCCAGGCCCACCTGTCTCCTAGGTGGTCTCAACCTGCCCTGTCGCTCCGCCACAAAGTAACAGTCGAGGGCCGTCGGGAACCCAGGCCCACCTCTACCGGGATGGAGCCACCTGTCCTTTCAGCCCCCTTGTCAGAATCACTTGCGGGTACTCTTCGAGCTGACCCGACTTTAGTCACCATCTGTATAGTATGTATGTATGTATAGTAAATACCCGTGATCACCTCCCAAGTGATCACGGCCCGATAGTATAGCAAGGCAGACTGACAAGAATGTAGGGCCAATGATGATAAACTAGCATCCTATACTAAGCATTTAGGATTGCAGGTAAGGTATCAACAGATGTAGCGACAATGTCAGGCTATGCATCAGAATAGGATTAACGGAAAGCAGTAACATGCTACGCTACTCTAATGCAAGCAGTATAGAGAAGAGTAGGCGATATCTGGTGATCAAGGGGGGGGCTTGCCTGGTTGCTCTGGCAAGAGAGAGAGGTCGTCAACTCCGTAGTCGAACTGGTCAGCAGCATCGTCGGTCTCGTAGTCTACCGGAGAGAAGAGGGGGAAGAAATAATGAATACAGAGCAGACAAAGCACCACAAAATATATCAAGGCAATACGCGGTGTTCGGTGTGCCCTAACGCGGTAGTAGGTGATACCGGTGAAGGGGGGAAAACCCCCGGGAAAGTATTCCCGGTGTTTCGTGTTTTCGGGCCGAGGAGCCGGAGAGGGAAAGTTGCGGGTTCGATAGGTTAGGGGTGTGTGGCGGACGAACGGATCGCGTATCCGGATTCGTCTCGTCGTTCTGAGCAACTTTCATGTTGAAAACATTTTAATCCGAGTTACGGATTAAAAGATATGATTTTCTAAAGATTTTATTAATTTCTGAAATTTAATTAATTATTTAATTAATTCGAAAAAAATGTATTAATGACGTCAGCATGATGTCATGCTGACGTCAGCAGTCAACAGGGGTTGACTGAGTCAACCCTGACATGTGGGTCCCGTTCGTCATACTCTATTAACTTAATTAGCCTAATCAAAGTTAATTAACCTTAGTTAATTAGGTTAATTAGTGGTTAGGGTTAATTAAACAGAATTAATTAGATTAATTAAATACTTAATTAATTAATTAATTAACTAATTAGTTAATTAGTTTTAATTCATTTTCATTTTATTTTTATTTTTGTTTTAATAAAAACCGTTCTTTTTAGGGGGGTGGGGCCCCCATGTCATTGGCCCAGGGCCAAACGGGTGCCGGTCCAATGGGCAGGCGGGCGACGGGCGCCCGTAGCCTGCCCGGGGCGGGGCGTAGCCGTGGCCACGGCGGCGTTGCCGCAGCGGGGCACCAGGAGCACCGGGGAGGCGTGGCCGTGGGCGCGGCGAGGGCGGTCGGC
>NC_041383.1:186076919-186096075 GCF_002162155.2 Triticum dicoccoides | reverse complement strand
TCTGGATCGGGCGAGGGAGCAGGGGAGCGTGGGTCGGGGCGCGTGGGGGGGGGAAGTGTGGGGCGGCTAGGGTTTGCCGCGGGGGGTGAGGGGATAAGCGACCGGCGCTGGGCCGGGCCAGGGGGGGGGAATGGGCCAGGGGGGGAAGGGGCCAAGTGGGGAGGGGGAATGGGCCAGGGGGAATGGGCCAGGGGTTTTCCCTTCCCCCCCCTTTTTTTGTCTTTCCTTTTTCTTTTATTATTTCTCTTTTCTGTTTTTAGTTTACTTAAAATGCCAAAGCATTTTACCAAAATTAGTGCACCCCACCATAATTAGGTTAGCTATTTTAGACAACCCCCGAACATTTTTAGTCTTTGTTTTGAAACCTTTTATCTTTGCTTTTGTTTTGATTTTGAATTCGAACCGGTTTCGAACTAACGCGAGTTTATCCACAGTAACCGAGGTGACGTGGCAACATTAGTGGGGATTACTGTAGCATAATTACCCGGGCGTCACAAGTTCAAGCTTCCAAACCTGACCTGATGGCCAGGGGCGTAGCTGTCGATCTGCTCCAGATGGCCAAGCGAGTTGGCCCGCAGTGCGAAGCCGCCAAATACGAAGATCTATCCGGGGAGAAAAACTTCCCCCTGGACGGCATTGTTGTACATGATTGAAGGAGCCATCAAGCCTTATGGTGGCGACACAGTGGAACTCTCAATGAAAGCACCAATGTCGGTGTCAAAATTGGTGGATCTCGGGTATGGGGTCCCGAACTGTGCGTCTAAGGCTAATGCTAACAGGAGGCGGGGGAAATGATGTTTACCCAGGTTTGGGCCCTCTCGATGGAGGTAATACCCTACTTCCTGCTTGATTGATCTTGATGATATGAGTATTACAAGAATAGATCTACCACGAGATCGTAGAGGCTAAACCCTAGAAGCTAGCCTATGGTTACGATTGTTGTTGTTCTATGGACTAAACCCTCCGATTTATATAGACACCGGAGGGGATAGGGTTACACAGCGTCGGTTACAGAGAAAGGAATCTTCATATATTAACCACCAAGTTTGCCTTCCACGCAAAGGAGAGTCTCATCCGGACACGGGACGAAGTCTTCTATCTTATATCTTCATAGTCCAACAGTCCAGCCTTCGCATATAGTCCGGCTGTCCGAGGACTCCTTAATCCCGGACTCCCTGACCACCGAAAGTGAAAAGCACATGTGTGCTTCACCGGAATGGTTCACCAGAAAGCACAGTTGTATTTCGGGGTGAAGCACGTCTGTACAACTGTGCTTTTCGTATGGTGAAAATTACAGTTTCTGCTTCTCAAAAAGTGAAAAGCATAGTCATGCTTTCGATGAAACACATATGAACTTTTTGAGAAGCATAGCGGTGCTTTTCGAAAAGTGAAAAGCACAGTTGTGCTTTCTGAAAAGTGAAAAAACACATATTTGCTTTTAGAAAAAGTTGAAAGTAGTGCTTTCGGGTTTTCATATGTTTTTGTTTTCTTGCTTCTGATTTTTTACAGTTTCCTTTTTTCCTCGGTTTTCGCTGTTTTCTTTGGGGCAAAAGTTTGTCATGGGATCTAGGAGTAGTTTTGAAGATTTCGACGTAAGGAACTCAATGATGAAAAAGCTTGGTGATTTGGACGCACAATTGAAGATGTGAAAAGAATACAAATCTACGGAAAAAAAATTCCAGGGTTTTGTCTAGAAAATAAGAGCCTGCTCGGCAACACTCCAGCTCCGAAATCCACAACCGGAGCGGGCGGAGCGGTGCCGAACGCATCAGCGCTCAGAATCTGATACTGGGAGCAAAGTGGCGCCCAACGCAATTTCGAGGAGTAGCATAAGAGCATCTCCAGCCGCGCCCCTAGAACAGCCTCCCCAGGCGCTTTTTTCGCGCCTGTCGTGGATTTGTCACAGCAGATGTCCTAATGTAAGGACTTAGTCGTGAGGCCAACGCATCTATATGGTAGCTTGAAGGGGTTGAGCGGAATCGAGAGACGCAACACACAAGACGAGGATTTAGACAGCTTCGGGCCCCGGGAAACATCATCCGGTAATAACCCTACATGCTGTTTGTGGTTAGGTCTCATTATGATCATGAGGGAGTCGCCGTAAGCCGGCTCTCCTCTTTGTGTCTAACCCTAGATATTGTTTCTTATTGCTTGTCCCTCTTCGGGGAGCCCTACCCCTCCTTATATAAGTTAGAGGGGCGGGTTACATGTGGAGTCCTAGTAGGACTAGGAATAGTCTATCTTTTCTTACAAGTTGACTACAAGTCCGGGTCTTGCTTCCTCGTAAAGGAAATATTCGTCATCCCTTTCCTCTTAAGCCGGCCCACCATAACATGAGCTGGCCTTCTACGCCTTGGGCCTAGTCTTCTATCCGACCTTCCGTCGGGGTTATCCATGAGTCTTCAGGCTCGTGAGTCATCACACCAGTGAGCCGCCGGACACGTGAGTCGCCAATCCTCTGACGGTTACCAATGAAACATCAAGTCCGGCCGGGTCATATATCCGGCCGGGTCATACCGCAGGGTATATCCCCGACATTAGCGCCCAGTTTAATCTGGATTTATCCATGTTAAACTAACCCTGCAAAATAACTCAAGAACAATTTGACAGGTTGTGCTCCGGGTTAAATATTATGTAAGCCGACACCTGATCATCCTTAAATCGTTGTCATTTCCTTCTTGATACATGCCCATGAACTCATAGCAAATCTCTTTTAGTAGATATGTTCAAACTTTATGAATGCGAAAAATCCAGATACTTCCTTTGAGAAATCCGGGTCAATAGGCCCGCTTCAGAGTCAATCTGCTGGTATTGATCTCTTGTAGAGAAATATTGTAAGAAATAATCCACTTGAATCGGCTTCCAAAGCGTCGGTTTAAATCATATTGGTCTTGAAATACTCATCTGACTTTCAGCCAGCTTGAAGAGGTAAAACTTGCCGGTTTATCATAACCAAAATTGTCGGCTTGTAAATATTGATAGCACCGGGTCATAACTGTTGCCGACGCCGGGTCATAATTATTGGTGACATCGGATCATGATTGTTGCAAACACCGGGTCAATCTGATCTGCTCAAAACTGAAAATTTGAAGATTTCCCCCCTTATATGTATATTACCTGTAGCCCCTAAGTGTCGGGTTGTCATGCTTGCAGCAACCTGGGACTTGTAATTGCCTTATGCTCATAAAACTTCAACCAGTATAGCCCCCAAGGGCCGGGTCATTATGCAATAATGAGCAGGGACTTTATAAATATTATCATGTAAACTGGAGCAGCAACGTGTAGCCCCCAAGGGCCGGCTCAGTAAGATATTACGTGAGCTGGAACTTTGTATATAATTCATTGATAATAACATCATATGATGTAATCTCCACCATGGGGCTTGAACCCATGTCCACAAGGTTAAGAGCTTTGTGCTTTACCAATTGAGCAATGGATCCTTCCATATAATGGATTAAGACTTGTGTACCTTGAACTGTTGATAGGAGCAATTGGTAGCCCCCAAGGGCCGGCTCATTACGATGTGATGAGTCGGGTCTTCAATGAGGTGAGCAAAAATGACTTTGCATTATCCCCCAAGTGCCATGGTGCATGCTGGCAGTGACATGGGACTTGCATATTTGATGTAATCCCAACTTGAATAATGTAGCCCCCAAGTGCCAGGTTGTAAGCTTGCAGCGACTCGGGACTATTCCTTCCATTATAGAATAAATCATATTTATTGATAAAATAATATCCATTGCGCTAAAGCGACTTTGAAAATCTCAATTATAACACTGGTTATCGATAATCACAATAGAAATCCAGCCATGTTGGCTATTCAAGAATATAATCCGGTATGAAAACCTCAATCATTCAATATCATCATGAAAATCCAGCCAGTTTTGGCTATTAAAGATTTGAATACCTCATCGGTTGACAAGTAAATCCGGAGTTTAAATACCTGGCGGCTCTTGGCCGATGACGACTTAATGTGCATTCATTGTAAGCCGGAATTTTTGTAACCCGGTGGCCTATAGCCCTTGAAAAATCAATAATTGATAACCCTTTTGAGACACCAATTTCAATGATGAGCTTGAACTGAAGCATTTATATAAGTCATAATTATGCAAATCCTGCACAGAGTTTAAACAACATAAGCCCTGGCGACTTAACGTCAAGAGCCAGGGTGGGTAACCACCCAAATGTAGTCTTATCCTGCACACAAGTAGATTACAAGATCCCTATGATCCTTTGAATGATACCGCCAGTTTATGTGACCCGGTCAGTGAAGTTGATTCTGTAAGAGCCGGCACATATGATATTTGTGACAACTCAAATACTTACGATTGTATAAAAAACAGATAAATTTTTTGAGGCTTCTGATTCGAATACGATTAGTAAACCATTCCAAAGGGGTTAAACTAAGATTCAAATACGATCATATAGCCCCCAATGGCGTTGGCGTTGCCGATCAAAGTGGGTATCGACAGCTATGTTCTCTTTGGTTCGAATACGACCTATGTTTGAACAGGAAGCCCCCAAATGACCTTAAAAATTGTTTAACGATGCTGATTCGAATACGATCCACGTCGATTCCCAAAGGGGTTGAGCTATGATTCGGATACGATCAAGAAGCCCCCAAATGGGTTCAGCAGTTTGCTAATCAAAAGGGTATCGACAGCTATGTTCTCTTTGGTTCGAATACGACCTAT
Organism: Triticum dicoccoides; assembly: GCF_002162155.2. NCBI lineage: Eukaryota > Viridiplantae > Streptophyta > Magnoliopsida > Poales > Poaceae > Triticum > Triticum dicoccoides. The sequence continues at coordinate 186,091,381 of NC_041383.1, read as the reverse complement.
GTTTGAACAGGAAGCCCCCAAGTGACCATATTAGTTTTTGGCATTGCGCCGATCAAGAGGGTACTGATAGCTATGCCTGATGAGCAGGAAGCCCCCAAGTGACCATAATAAGATAAGCCGTAAGACAGGATACCCATGTTTTGAACCATGCATCATGGCAGCAAGTTTTCTTTGGTAACCATTAATTTGTCTGAGATCTCGAACTTGCGAGAGATTAATTCTTTTTGAACCGGAACTTTAAACCGGATTTAAAAGCTTCTAAACTTTGTGAAAGACAAATTTACCTTGAGCCGGATTTTGAACCGGATTTAAGAGCTTCAAAGCTTTGTGGTAGATAAATTTCCCTTGAACCGGTTTTTAAACCGGAATCCTTATTTTGAGCCGGAAATCTTCTGACAACCTTTAAATTTTCATCGATCTAGCAGTAATCTCCGGGGTCGGGTTACTTTTCCCTTCAATAACCCGGAGTTCTTGAATTTATTGAAATCGGCTAACTTTTGCCGAGTTATACCATTGTAGCCCCCGAGTCTCAAGACGACTTGAAGGAGTTGGCTTGAGATTCTCCATATTTAACCATAGCAGAAGGTGTATATCATTGGCGTTGATAGCATGATGTGAATCCATAGAAGGTTGACGTGACTGCGGCGGGTTATAAATGATCACATATGAGCCGTGTCAGCAACTCGGCCAATGATTCCTTCCAACTGGCTGTTTGAAGTTAACCAAACTGTAGTGGCGGTGACTTGTGCACCTGCCCATTGAACCATCCAGTGCAGACGGCGGCTGATAATATATGATAATTTGCCTCTAATTTGTTGGAAGAAAACCGGACTTCCCAAGTAGTGACTTGCTCATACTCAATAAACATCTCATCCAAACAAGTGTGGCCCGGTGTGTCAATGTAAACCAGGCCGCGAGAGACGGACGGTAAAGACGACCGTAACATCATAGGCGGCATAGACAGATGAACCGGCCGTGGCATTGTAAGCCGGTGCGGACGGGCAAGTTGTCCTCCTCGTTGTAAGCCAGCGTGGTCGCGAGAGACGGCCACGATGTTTTAAGCCGGCGTGGTCACGAGAGACGGCCACGGCGTTGTAAGTCGGTTGCGGATGGGCGAGTCAATCGCAGGCGCGGACAGATGAATCGGACACATATTGATGTAAACCCCGCAACAGGGGCGGCGACTTGCTCGCGTATCCATCGGGCGGGTTATGAGAATGGGTGCAGCACCGGCGTGTTGATGTAGACCGGACCACGGGAGCAGTGGCGTGCGCGCGTGCATTGGCGAGGGAGTCAGCCGCAGTGTTGAAGACCAGCGCGCGCGGACTGACGAGTCGGCAGCGGCAGTGGTAGTCAGTGCAGGCGCAAGAGTTGTCCACGACATTTAAGCTGGTACGAGCCCCATGTCCATGGCATGACGTCACTTTTGTAGTGCGCTTTGTTCTGCATAAAATATATTGAAAGACAGAGTAATTATTTTTAGAAGAATTAATATGTGCTAAAAATACCGAGAACATATAGCACCTGATTTATTTTCCGGATAAACGCGGATGCAGGCATTAGATAATGCTGGCTAGACGTTTAGAGAAAAATCCACAGCCCTGTCTCACTTTGACTGTTCTGATGTAGAACTTCCCCACACCCCTTTTCTTCATAGAGCAATTAGCAAAAGGACAGCACGCAGGGGCGTGGCTTAGACGGAGGTGAGGCCGTCGTAGTGCCGGCTGGCCAGATGGATTAATTAATCGCCTACCCTGGTCACTAATTAGGACCAGTAGTCCGATTGATTGGCTGAAAAAATCACTGAAAGAGCGCATACAATCCGTCATCCATGTTGTAGAAAATGTTGACTTGGTCCAACGATGCATCCATTGCTTGATATTGGTTCTGCTATGTTGAACTGGGGCATGTACACAGAGCGCCGCTGACGTTTTCAAGTGCCTTTTACTCCCGGGGCACATGTAGTCTGTCTACCCATTGCCAACCATATGCATCCGCGCCAGCAACCCAGAGGGAACGAGTAGCATGGCGGCCTTGCTATACGCGGTGGCAAAAGCGGATGACGGCGGCTTGCGAGGGAGTTGAAGGCGACTTGAAACGGCGGGGCCAGCGCGCCACGGCGTCGGAATTAGCTAGGTGGAACTAGGCTGGCTTGAAGCAAGGCGACGGCGGCTTGAGGCAGCCTGCGGAAGTGACTTAGCGCAACGACGACAGTGCGGTCTGCAAGGGAGGCCTCAACGACCGCACGAGGCCATACTTGGCGACTCAGCCAAGGCACAAGGTGAAGCCGCGGCCTCAGCGGCAGAATCGGCCGGTGGTTTGGAAAACCGGCAGACAGTGACATTCTGTGGCAGAGGCGGCCGGCGGCTTGAGGCAGGCGGGTCACAGCGGCAGCGGCTGATGGACGGGGTGGCTCAATGGCGCGGCAACCCGGTGGCGAGCCAAAATCCTAGGCCGGAGCCGGCTGAAGCGGCGGCGGTGATGCATGGGCGGCAGGTCGGCAATGGCTCAGACATGACCAGGGAGGAAACGAGACCGAGGCGACGGCGGCTGGGGCGGCTCACAGACGGAAACGGCGCCTCAACTGAGACGCATTGGAAGCCGACGCGGAGCCCAGACAAACCACAGGGTCGTGGTCAACCTTGATTTCCTTCTTGGCGTTACATTGCTAACCTTCTCTTCCTCTTCTCTTTTTCCGAATTGCTTCGATTAATTTTGTTGTTGTGGGGTCACCGCGTGATTGTGTTGGGACACGGGCACAGAACATGCTTGATGGAAAACCAGTCCAACACGTGACTATTCCAAAAAAAAAAACTCACTTTGGATCGGATCACTTGTCCGTTTTCGTCGACTCGGCAACTTCGCCAGTGGCGTATCTGGTGTACAGCTGTTTTTTGATTGATCAAATTTGGCCTTGACCTCTGATGACTTGCCAATACAACTGATGTCAGTTGCCAATATTTTTTTTCAATCTTGATCTAGCGAACGCATAACTGATGCAGATCCTTCCAAAACCGGATTTTCTTCATCCAGACAACTGCGAACTTCTCGAACCTTGGAAAAGTCCCTCCAAGAACTCAACACCACCGTGCGCAAGCCCCACGGTGGGCGCCAACTGTCGTGGATTTGTCACGGTAGATGTCCTAATGTAAGGACTTAGTCGCGAGGCCAACGCATCTATATGGTAGCTTGAAGGGGTTGAGCGGAATCGAGAGAGGCAACACACAAGACGAGGATTTAGACAGCTTCGGGCCCCGGGAAACATCATCTGGTAATAACCCTACATGCTGTTTGTGGTTAGGTCTCATTATGATCATGAGGGAGTCGCCGTAAGCCGGCTCTCCTCTTTGTGTCTAACCCTAGATATTGTTTCTTATTGCTTGTCCCTCTTTGGGGAGCCCTGCCCCTTCGTATATAAGTTAGAGGGCGGGTTACATGTGGAGTCCTAGTAGGACTAGGAATAGTCTATCTTTTCTTACAAGTTGACTACAAGTCCGGGTCTTGCTTCCTCGTAAAGGAAATATTCGTCATCCCTTTCCTCTTTAGCCGGCCCACCATAACATGAGCCGGTCTTCTACGCCTTGGGCCTAGTCTTCTATCTGACCTTCCGTCGGGGTTATCCATGAGTCTTCAGGCTCGTGAGTCGTCACACCAGTGAGCCGCCGGACACGTGAGTCGCCAATCCTCTGACGGTTACCAATGAAACATCAAGTTCGGCCGGGTCATACCGCGGGGTATATCCCCGACAGCGCCGGCGCCGAAAAAATGGCTCAGTCGCGCCCCAGGAGCCCGATTTTCGCCGGCCTGGGCCGAAATCAGCGTCGGTGGACCCAGGCCAAACCCGGCGCGCTGGGGGTATGAACGTCTCCAACATATCTACTTTTCCAAACACTTTTGCCCTTATTTTGGACTCTAACTTGTATGATTTGAATGAAACTAACCTGGACTGACGCTGTTTTCAGCAGAACTGCCATGATGTTGTTTTATGTGTAGAAAACAAAAGTTCTCGGAATGACCTAAACATCCACGGAGGCAAGTTTTGAAAAATATAAAAAATATTGGTGATAAAATCAAGACCAGGGGGCCCACACCCAGTCCACGAGGGTGGGGACGCGCCCACCCCTGGGCACGCCCCCCTATCTCGTGGCCCCCTGAGGCTCCACCGACCTCAACTCCAACTCCATATATTCCGTTTCGCGGAAAAAAATTAGAGAGAAAGTTTCATGACGTTTTACGATACGGAGCCGCCGCTAAGCCCTAATCTCTCTCGGGAGGACTTATCTGGAGTCCGCTCGGGGCTCCGGAGAGGGGGATTCGTCGTCATCGTCATCATCAACTATCCTGCATCACCAATTTCATGATGCTCATCGCCGTGCGTGAGTAATTGCATCGTAGGCTTGATGGACGGTGATGGGTTGGATGAGATTTACCATGTAATCAAATTAGTTTTGTTAGGGTTTGATCCCTAGTATCCACTATGTTCTGAGATTGATGTTGCTATGACTTTGCTATGCTTAATGCTTGTCACTAGGGTCTGAGTGCCATGATTTCAGATCTGAACCTATTATGTTTTCATGAATATATGTGTGTTCTTGATCCTATCTTGCAAGTCTATAGTCACCTATTATGTGTTATGATCCGACAACCCCGAAGTGACAATAATCGGGATACTTCTCGGTGATGACCGTAGTTTGAGGAGTTCATGTATTCACTATGTGTTATTCTTTGGTCCGGTTCTTTATTAAAAGGAGGCCTTAATATCCGTTAGTTTCCGCTAGGACCCTGCTGCCACGGGAGGGTAGGACAAAAGATGTCATGCAAGTTCTTTTTCATAAGCACGTATGACTATATTCGGAATACATGCCTACATTACATTGATGAACTGGAGCTAGTTCTGTGTCACCCTATGTTATAGCTATTACATGAGGAATCGCATCCGACATAATTATCCATCACTGATCCAATGCCTACGAGTTTTTCACATCTTGTGCTTTGCTTATTTACTTTTCCATTGCTACTGTTACAATCACTACAAAACTATTATCTTTACTTTTGCCACTGTTATCATTACTATCATACTAGTTTGCTACTAAATATTTTGCTGCAGATACTAAGTTATCCAGGTGTGGTTGAATTGACAACTCAACTACTAATACTCAATAATATTCTTTGGCTCTCCTTGTGTCGAATCAATAAATTTGGGTTGAATACTTTACCCTCGAAAGCTGTTGCGATCCCCTACACTTATGGGTTATCAAGACTAATTTCTGGCGCCGTTGCCGGGGAGCATAGCTCTATTCTTTGAGTCACTTGGGATTTATATCTGCTGATCACTATGAGGAACTTGAAAGACGAAAGAACCAAGATTTTGCCCTCAACTACGAGGGGAGGTAAGGAATTGCCATCTAGCTCTGCACTAGAATGTCGCATGTTATTGATGATGCTACTTCTGCTAGGCATGATACTTATGATGAAACTACTTCTGTGCGTGATACTACTTTGCCATTAGGTGAATTTCTTGATGAACAACTTGCTAGGGTTAGAGAGAATGAAATTATTGAAGATGCTATTATTGATTATAGTGATGATGAAAGTTCTCTCCCTGATTATGAATTACCTGTTGTTCCAGAGGGTTATGTTATGGAAGAGGAAGCTGCTAGAGCTATCTTTGCTTGTAAATACAGATATGATCTTAAGAAATTATTAGCTAAATGGAAGTAGCAGTCTCTTAATGCTAGAATGAAACCTGACCCAGCTTTTTCTACTTCACCTATCTGTGTTACTGATAAGGATTATGAATTCTCTGTTGATCCTGAAATCATTACTTTAGTTGAATCTGATCCTTTTTATGGCCTTGAATCTGAAACTGTTGTAGCACATCTTACCAAGTTAAATGATATAGCCACCCTGTTTACGAATGATGAGAAGTCTAGCTATTACTATATCCTTAAGATATTTCCGTTCTCATGAAAGGGTAATGCTAAGACTTGGTTTAATTCTCTTGATCTTGGTTGTGTGCATAGTCCCCATGATATGATTTATTACTTCTCTGCTAAATATTTCCCTGCTCATAAGAAACAAGCTGCCTTGAGGGAAATATATAATTTTGTGCGAATCAAAGAAGAGAGTCTCCCACAAGCTTGGGGGAGGCTTCTCCTATTACTTAATGCTTTGCCTAGTCATCCTCTTAAGAAAAATGAAATACTTGATATCTTTTATAATGGACTAATCGATGCTTCCAAGGACTACTTGGATAGTTATGCTGGTTGTGTTTTCAGGGAAGAACTGTCGATGAAGCTGAATTACTATTGGATAATATGTTGACTAATGAAAATAATTGGACTCTTCCTGAGCCAATTCCTGAGGCAATTCCTGAACTAATTGAGCCAACTCCTGAGCCTATTCCTAAACCCACTCCGAAGAAGAGAGGTGTTTTATTCCTCGGTCCTGAAGATATGCAAGAGGCAAAGAAATCAATGAAAGAAAAAGGTATAAAAGCTGAAGATGTTAAGAATTTACCACCTATTGAAGAAATACATGGTCTTAATATGCCGCCTGTTGAAGAACCACATTGTCTTGATAACCCGACACAGGTAGTAAAGGTAAATTCTCTCTATAGATATGATAAAGTTGAAATCCCCTCTACTAAATTTCATAGCCCATGCTTAGATGAATTTGATGACTTTATGGCTAGACAAGAAAGTTTTAATGCTTATGTTGGTAGAGAATTAAAGAATAATGCTTTCGAGATAGGACGCTTGAGTGATTATACGGCTAGAGTTAAAGGTGAACTTAAACTCATTAGCAGATATGCTTCTATGGTTGCTACTCAAGCTGAGCAAGTACTTAAAGCTCAAAATGATTTGCTCCATGAATTAAATAATAAACCTGACTTTGCTGTTAGAGTGGCTACTAGAACTGGTAAAATGACTCAGGAACCTTTGTATCATGAAGGCCACCCTAAGAGGATCGAGCAAGATTCTTGGAGAAATAATTTAGAGGCACCTAGCTCTTCTAAAAAGAAGAAAAAGAAAAACGATAGGACTTTGCATGCTTCTAGTGAAAAACGATAGGCACCTAATCCCAATGATATCTCTGTTTCTAATGCTGAAACACAATTAGGTGATGAACATGAACCTAGTGATAATGTTAATGATAATGTTCATGTTGATGCTCAACCTAGAAAAAATAATGAAGTAGAGATTGAACCTGTTCTTGATCTTGATAACCCACAATCAAAGAATCAATGTTATGATAAGAGAGATTTTGTTGCTAGGAAGCACGGTAGAGAAAGAGAACCATGGGTTCAAAAACCCATACCCTTTCCTCCTAAACCATCCAAGACAAAGGATGACGAGGATTTTGAGCGCTTTGCTGAAATGATTAGACCTATCTTCTTACGCATGCGCTTAACTGATATGCTTAAAGTAAATCCTTATGCTAAGTATATGAAGGATATCATTACAAATAAAAGAAAGATACCGGAAGCTGAAATTTCCACCATGCTTGCTAATTACACTTTTCAGGGTGGAATACCAAAGAAACATGGAGATCCGGGGGTACCAACTATACCATGCTCCATTAAAAGAAATTATTTTAGAACTGCTTTATGTGAACTTGGAGCCGGTGTTAGTGTTATGCCTCTCTCTTTATATCGTAGACTTGACTTGAATAAGTTGACACCTGATGTCTACTACACAACCTTCTTCTTGTAGACGTTGTTGGGCCTGCAAGTGCACAGGTTTGTAGGACAGTAGCAAATTTCCCTCAAGTGGATGACGTAAGGTTTATTAATCCGTGGGAGGCATAGGATGAAGATGGTCTCTCTCAAACCACCCTGCAACCAAATAACAAAGAGTCTCTTGTGTCCCCAACACACCCAATACAATGGTAAATTGTATAGGTGCACTAGTTCGGTGAAGAGATGGTGATACAAGTGCAATATGGATGGTAGATAAAGGTTTTTGTAATCTGAAATAATAAAAACAGCAAGGTAACTAATAATAAAAGTGAGCGTAAACGGTATTGCAATGATAGGAAACAAGGACTAGGGTTCATACTTTCACTAGTGCAAGTTCTCTCAACAATAATAACATAGATAGATCATATAACAATCCCTCAACATGCAACAAAGAGTCACTCCAAAGCCACTAATAGCGGAGAACAAACAAAGAGATTATGGTAGGGTACGAAACCACCTCAAAGTTATCCTTTCTGTTCTATCTATTCAAGAGTTCGTAGTAAAATAACATGAAGCTATTCTTTCTGCTCAATCTATCATAGAGTTCATACTAGAATAACACCTTAAGACACAAATCAACCAAAACCCTAATGTCACCTAGATACTCCATTTTCACCTCAAGTATCCGTGGGCATGATTTTATGATATGCATCACACAATCTCAGATTCATCCAACCAACACAAAGTACTTCAAAGAGTGCCCCAAAGTTTCTACCGGAGAGTCAAGAAAATGTGTGCCAACCCCTATGCATAGGTTCATGGGCGGAACCCGCAAGTTGGTCACCAAAACATACATCAAGTGGCACATGATATCCCATTGTCACCACAGATAAACACGGCAAGACATATATCAAGTGTTCTCAATCATTAAAGACTTAATCCGATAATATAACTTCAAGAGGGAAAACTCAATTCATCACAAGAGAGTATAGGGGGAGAAACATCATAAGATCCAACTATAATAGCAAAGCTCATGATACATCAAGATCGTGCCATAGAGAGAACACGAGAGAGAGAGAGATCTAACACATAGCTTCTGGTACATACCCTCAGTCCCGAGGTTGAACTACTCCCTCCTCGTCATGGATAGCACTGGGATGATGAAGATGGCCACTGGTGATGGGTCCCCCCTCCGGCAGGGTGCCGGAACGGGCTCCCGAAAGGTTTTTGGTGGCTACAGAGGCTTGCGGCGGCGGAACTCCCGATCTATCTTGATATTCGATGTTTTTAGGGTATGTAGGCTTATATAGGCGAAAGAAGTCGGTCGGGGGAGCCTCGGGGGCCCCACGAGAGGGTAGGGCGCGCCCAGGGGGGTGGGCGCGCCCCCCTATCTCGTGGCCTCCTCGAGGATCTTCTGACGTGAACTCCAAGTCTCCCGGATCATATTCTTCCTAAAAATCACGCCCCCGAAGGTTTAATTCCGTTTGGACTCCATTTGATATTCCTTTTCTTCGAAATACTGAAACAGGCAATAAAACAGCAATATGGGCTGGGCCTCTGGTTAATAGGTTAGTCCCAAAAGTAATATAAAAGTGTATAATAAAGCCCGTAATCATTCAAAACAGATAATAATATAGCATGAATGCTTCATAAATTATAGATACGTTGGAGACGTATCAGCATCCCCAAGCTTAATTCCTGCTCGTCCTCGAGTAGGTAAATGATAAAGAAAGAATTTATGAAGTGTGAATGCTAGAAGGTGCACAAGTTTGATCAATGATAATTTCAATCACCTTTTCTAGCATGATAATATGTCATAACAGTAGTTCATCTCATAAAACTTCTCATGGTAAAGTAACAAGCAATTCACATGTCAAAGCATAGACCATAAACTTTCTTGAAAACTAGCAAACTTCATTCTCAGTCATCAAACAATCGCAATTCATCTTATTTTCAGGAATAGCAAACTCCACATACTCAACTATCATATAGTCTTCTACAATTGCTAACACTCACGCAATACTAATGGTTATGGAGTTTCAATCGAACACTGAGAAAGATAGGGGCTTATAGTGTTGCCTCCCAATGTATTCACCTTTGGGTGATGTCAACAATAATAGTTCATGCTAACTTACATCCAATTGGATATATATATCAGGATCTTCCCAACACGAGGTGCTTGCCAAAGGATAAAATGAAAAAGGGAAAGGTGAAGATCACCTTGACTCTTGCAAAAAAGTAAAAGACATAAAGTAAAAGATAGGCCCTTCACAGAGGGAAGCAGAGGTTGTCATGCGCTTTTAGGGTTGGATGCACAAAATCTTAATGCGAATGAACGTCACTTTATATTGCCACTTGTATATGGACCTTTATTATGCAGTCCATCGCTTTTATTGATTCCATAACAAGATCGTATAAAGCTATTTTCTTCACACCAAAAGATCATACATATTTAGAGAGCAATTTTTATTGCTTGCACCGATAACAACTTACTTGAAGGATCTTACTCAATCCATAGGTAGGTATGGTGGACTTTCATGGCAAAACTGGGTTTAAGGATATTTGGAAGCACAAGTAGTATCTCTACTTGGTGCAATGAATTTGGATAGCATGAGGGGGAAAGGCAAGCTCAACATGTTTGAATGATCCATAACAATATACTTTAACTGAGATGTGAGAAAACATAACCCATTATGTTGTCTTCCTTGTCCAACATCAACTCTTTAGCATGTCATACTTAATGAGTGCTCCCAATTATAAAAGATGTCTAGGATAGTGTATTTATATGTGAAATCTCTCTTCCTTCAATATTCTTTCATGAATTGTTCAAATGACCAATACGATGCTTGCTAACCTTCAATAAATTTACAACCTCTACCTCTTAGATGTGAAGTCATTACTCCTCATGGGATAAGCAAATGAAACATATATAATTTCAGATTTATGACGGATATAAGTGAAGCACACGAGTAAATGACAAACTACTCCAACAAGATATAAGTGAAGATCAATGAGTAGCTAAATAATTATGCAACTATGTGAAGACTCTCTCTCATTAAAGAATTTCAGATCTTGGTATCTTATTCAAACAGCAATCAAAACAAAATAAAATGACATTGCAAGGATAGCACAACTCATGTGAAGAAGCAAAAACTTAGGCTCAACCAAAATTAACCGATAGTTGTTGAAGAAGAAAGGTGGGATGCCTACCGGGGCATCCCCAAGCTTAGATGCTTGAGACTTCTTGAAATATTATCTTTGGGTGCCTTGGGCATCCCCAAGCTTGAGCTTTTATGTCTCCTTAATTCCTCTCATATCATGGTTTCTCTTTTTATCAAAAGCTTCATCCACACCAAACTCAACAAGAACTCGTGAGATAGGTTAGTATGAACCAATGCAAAACCTTATCATTTTCTATTGTAACAAATCACTAAAATTATTATTCAACATTGCATACTAAATGCCTCTTCATATTTAATACTCCCATCCTCAAATAGAATCATTAAACAAGCAAACATATGCAAGCAATGCAACCATAACAGCAATCTGTCAAAACAGTACATTCTGTAAAGAATGCAAGAGTATCAATACTTCCCTAACTTCAAAAATTATGAGAGAAAATTCCCACTGTAATAAATTTATCAGAGCTCAAAATGCAAAAAGTTGCAACATTATACCATTCTCTGACTTTTCTAGGGAATTTTTGCAACAGCGGTAAACTTTCTGTTTTCAAACAGCAACATGTATACTAGCAAAATAAGCGTGGCAAAGGCTATCCTTGACTTTTTTATTGAAACTAAAGATGCAAAACATTAATTTAAATAATAGCAATCAAATACTAACAAAAGAAAATGACGCTCCAAGTAAAACACATATCATGTGGTCAATAAAAATATAGCTCCAAGTAAAGTTACCGATGAATGAAGACGAAAGAGGGGATGCCTTTCGGGGCATCCCCAAGCTTAGGATTTTAGATATTCTTGAATATTAAATTGGGGTGCCTTGGGAATCCCCAAGCTTAGGCTCTTTCCACTCCTTGTTCCATAGTCCATCGAATCTTTACCCAAAACTTGAAAACTCCACAACACAAAACTCAACAGAAAACTCGTAAGCTCCGTTAGTATAAGAAAATAAAACCACAACTTAGGTACTGTAATGAACTCATTCTAAATTCATTTTGGTGTAATATCTACTGTACTCCAACTTATCTATGGTTCATACCCTCCGATACTACTCATAGATTCATCAAATAAGCAAACAACACATAGAAAACAGAATCTTTCAAAAACAGAACAGTCTGTAGTAATCTGTATCAAACGTATACTTCTGGAACTCCAAAACTTCAAAAAAATTAGGAAGTCCTAAGAAATTTGTGTACCAATCCAGATCAAAAAGAATCAGATCATAATCACGTTTCTGTGAATTAACAAAACTAATTTACTGGGGGCAAAAGTTTCTGATTCTCAGCAGGATCAACACAACTATCACCGTAAGCTATCCTAAAGGTCTTACTTGGCACTTTATTGAAACAAAAGCTATAAAACATGATAAATACAGTAGCATAATCATGTGAACACACAAAAATAGTAAGGATAAATATTGGGTTGTCTCCCAACAAGCACTATTCTTTAATGCCTTTCTAGCTAGGCATGATGATGACAATGATGCTCACATAAAAGATAAGAATTGAAACATAACGGGAGCATCATGAAGCATATGACTAGCACATTTAAGTCTAACCCACTTCCTATGCATAGGGATTTTGTGAGCAAACAACTTATGGGAACAATAATCAACTAGCATAGGAAGGTAAAACAAGCATAGCTTCAAGATTTTCAACACATAGAGAGGAAACTTGACATTATTGCAATTCCTACAAGCATATATTCCTCCCTCATAATAATTTTCAGTAGCATCATGAATGAATTCAACAATATAACCAGCACCTAAAGCATTCCTTTCATGATCTACAAGCATAGAATTTTTACTACTCTCCACATAAGCAAAATTCTTCTCATTCAGAATAGTGGGAGTATCATAAGAGACTTGAACACTAAAAATTGTTTCCACATTAAAAGAGTAATGTTCAGAAAAAGGGTAATCATAATCATGACAGGTTTTATAAATATAATCATCACTACTTTTTATAGCATAAGTTTCATCACAATAATCATCATAAGTAGCAACTTCGTTCTCATTGTAATCGATTGAAACCTCTCCCAAGATAGTGGAATCACTAAATAAAGTTGACACTCTTCCAAATCCACTTTCATATTCATCACAATAAAATTCAACATCCTCCAAAATAGTGGGATAACTACTTCCTAAAGTTGACACTCTTCCAAACCCACTTTCACCAATATAATCATCATAGGTAAGAGGCATGCTATCATCATAACAACTTTGCATATCAAAACTTAGGATGCTAAAAATATCATCTTCATTAAACATAGCATCCTCAAGCTTGGGACAAACATTAATTTCAGCAAATATATTCTCAAATATTTCATCCTCATCACACATAGCTTCCCCAATCTTGGGCCTTTTCATATCATAAGCATAATCACTCTCATCATTAATAGTATGGATAGCACCAATAGTATAGCAATTATCATCATCACAATGAGTAGTAGGAGCAACATCATTTGGAAGGGATACCTTTTTACCTTTGTTGCCCCTTCTTTTCCTTTTCTTTTTCACATTATGTGTGGGTTCAACCATCTTCTTTGAGCCCCTTATTGATGAGATCGGTTTAATAGAAAGTTCCTCCTCGTCACCTGATTTATCATAAGAAATAATAGGAGGATATTGGGAAGTCTCTTCCCTTTCATTAGTATTCTCATCATCTTCTATTTGCTTTCTTTTCTTTATGTAATTGGCAATATAAGGATTTTCAATGCAATTCTCCGCACAATACAAATAAATCTTCTCTAGATCAAAATCAAGAAATCTATCAAGATTAAATTTTGGAATACCCTCAGTTATATGTTTCATTTCTTCATACCCCAAAAGAAGACTAAGCTCTTTATGATGCCCAAGGGTAATCAAGTTATCACAATTTTTGGACACGATTCGATCATGGAACAATTTACATTGGAGATTTAAATGACCACGTTCATTGCAAAGTTCACAAGGGGCACGAAAAATATTGAATTTTTCAGCACAAACATCAAGACTTTCTTGCAACCTTTTAGTCTCTAAATACTTATGCCTCTTGCAATATATATCTTCTCTATTTGGTGTGTTCATGCAAACATCACTACAAAAAAAAGACACATCTGTGACATTTTGGGCCGAACGAAAAAAAATCTGTCATACATATGACACTTCTATGACGATAATTGTGACAAAACCCGGTATCATCATAGATGTGGTGGGCTCCTACTTCTATGACAAAAAATCATGACAGAAAATTGGCTTTTCGTCCTGGGTGGGCCAGAGACGTAGCTGCATGACATTCTTTGAGCCGTCCATGACGGAAAAAACTGTGATAGAAGCGAGGGGGAGGAAAATATCAGGGAGTTGCCGGTTACGGTGGGAGGTCGGGGCGGAGCGATGCACGTTTCTCTCGTACGTACACGCGTGTGTGCGAGGCGTTGGCTCTAACTGAAGCTGAGTTAGGCGTTGGGCTCTAACTGAACCCGAGCGATTGCACTGCAAGCTACGCGTTACTGAACCCGAGCGATCGATCGATGGCTGTTAACTGAACCCGATGGAGCGATTCCTTCGCTACTACTGCTAACTGAAGCCGATCGATGCTGCCTCTGGGATGAATGGTGAG
>NC_041383.1:186066825-186076757 GCF_002162155.2 Triticum dicoccoides | reverse complement strand
CGTGGTGTGGAGGGCTGGATGAACAGTAGACGGTGGAGGGGTGGCCGTGAAGGGTGGTTGAACAGGACCCCATGGTGTGGAGGGCTGGATGAACAGTAGACGATGGAGGGGTGCCCATGGAGGGGTGGTTGAACAGTAGCCGGTGGAGTAGCGCGCGGTGGAGGCTGGATGAACAGGAGCCCGTGGAGGCTGGAGGAGGTCGACGGTAGCCCGTGGAGGCTGGAGGAGGTCGATGGTGGAGATGAACAGTAAACCGTGGAGTCCCGTTTTGCGGTATGCCACACCCCTCTCCCCTCCCCCCGTTTCGGCCGTAGCGCTCCAACACAAGTCCGTTTTGCGGTACGCCACACCCCTCACGATGAACAGGACCCCCGTTTCGACCGTAGCGCTCCAACACAAGTCCGTTTCGTATGTTTTGCGGTACGCCACACCCCTCCCGATCAAAAGGACCCCCGTTTCGACCGTAGGAGATCCGTTTCCTCTGTTTTGCGGCACGCCAGGCCCCTCCCGATCAACAGGACCCTGTTTCGAACATGGCCGGTCGAACACAAGGCCGTTTTCTCCGTTGTGCGGTACGCCAGGCCTCGTTTCCATCGCCTGTTCCGTCCAAGCCCTCCCGATGAACACGACCACGCATTCCGTTCCGACCCAGCCGGTTGGCTCCCCATGAAAACGACGACGATGCTGTTTCTCCGTTCCGACCCAACCATGTACGTATGCGCGAGTAGGCGTTCGAGACCCTGCCCGTATGTACATATGTGGCCGTATTTTATTTCTTGCACCCTCGCCGATGTACGTACGTGTACATGCTACGTGCGCGCCTCTACTACGACACGTGTGCGCCTCTACATCTACAACATGTGCGCGCCTGTACATCGACCAGTATGTACGTACACGTTCGCGACCAGAATGACAACGCTACGTACGCTTCGACCAGGTGGGTCGCGACCAGATGTAGCTAGTGGGTCCCAGCAGTCAGGGGGGCGAATCGTTTTGGTTTTTTTTGCCTGGACGCACTTCCTTGCTTGCGAAGATGTAGCTGGTGGGTCCCAGCAGTCAGGGGGGCAAATCTTTTTTTTTTGCCCAGACGCACTTCCTTGCGTGCGAAGGTGTCGCTGGTGGGTCCCAGCGGTCAGGGGGGCGAATCGTTTTGTTTTTTTTTGCCTGGATGCACTTCCTTGCGTGCGAAGATGTAGCTGGTGGGTCCCAGCAGTCAGGGGAAACGTTTTTTTCGTGAAATACAGTGGCCCGTCTGGTGGGTCCCAGCTGTCAGGTGGAGGAATCATTATTTTCCGCGTAATAAGGAGGCACTTCCTTGCTGCGGCCGTGGACCCAGCTGTCAGCCTCTCCACGTACAGTCCACGTCCAATGGAAGTCGTTCCTTGACCACGTTGACCATGCTGCACTGAGAGAACCAGGGCGGTGGACGACGGCGAGGCCTAGGAAGGGGACGACAGGGAGTCGGGGAAGACGCGGTAGTGGAAGCCCACGCGGAGAGGAGTATGAGGGTTCACTGGTTCGGCTGCGGTGTGAGGTTGCCGTCGCCGCAGGGCCTGGCCAGCGGTGGGAATAGTAGGGGGCAGTGAGGCCTCCGCGGCAGCACAGCCGGCCACGGGAGGTAGGAGCATGCGGCACGACCGGCGCTGCTTTGGGCGGCTGGAGCAAGAAGACCAGAGGTTGAAGAAGCACTACGGCCGTTGGATGGACATCGTACAGTCACTGGAGCTAGAATCGTTCATATTGACTAAAGTTGACAAAGGCCCCCGTCCCAGTCAACTTAGTAGGCCCACAAGTCAGCCTCCCACCATGGTGGGTCCCAGCTAGCAAGGGGAGTATTCATTTTTTTGTGCGTAATAAGGAGGCACTTCCGGGGTCTGAGGTGACAGCGCGGGGAACGTTTTTTCGCGAAATACGCTGGCCCGTCCGGTGGGTCCCAGTAGTCAGGGGGGAAACGTTTTTTCACGAAATAAGGTGGCCCGTCCGGTGGGTCCCTGCTGTCAGGTGGAGGAATAATTATTTTGCATGTAATAAGGAGGCACTTACTTGCGGCCGCCTGGACCCAGCTGTCAGCCTCTCCATGTACAGTACTCTTCCGATGGAAGTCGGTCATTGACCACGTTGACCACGCCGCGCCGAGAGCACTAGGGTGGTGGTCTGGACGACGGCGAGGCCTAGGAAGGGGACAACACGGAGCCGGGGAAGACGCAGCAGTGGTAGCCCGCGCGGAGGGGAGTACGAGGGTTCACTGGTTCGGCTGCGGCGTGAGGCTGTTGTCGCCGCAGAATAACAGGGGGTGTGGGTGAGTAGAGGGATACCCTGGGCCAGCGGTGGGAGTAGTAGGGGGCGGTGAGGCCTCCGCGGCATCACAGCCGGCCACGAGAGGCAGGAGCACGCGGCACAACCGGCGCTGCTTTGTGTGGCTGGAGCAAGAAGACCAGAAGTTGAAGAAGCACTATGGCCGTTGGATGGACATCGTACGGTCACTGGAGCTAGAATCGTTCAAATTGACTAAGTTGACAAAGCCCTCCGTCCCCGTCAACTTAGTTGACCCACAAGTCATCCTCCCACTATGGTGGGTCCCATCTAGCAGGGTGGGTATTCATTTTTTGTGCGTAATAAGGAGACACTTCCTTGCGTGCAAAAATATAGCTAGTGGGTCCGACATGTCAGCGGGGGGAACGTTTTTTCGCAAAATACAGAGGCCTTTCCGATGGGTCCCAGCTTTCAGGTGGAGGAATCATTATTTTGCGCGTGCAGTCCACGGCCGATGGATGTCGTTCGTTAACCACGTTGACCAGGCCGCGCCGAGAGCACCATGGCGGTGGACGACGGCGAGGCCTAGGAAGGGAACAACACGGAGCCGGGGAAGACTCGGCAATGGTTGCCCACGCGGTGGGGAGTACGAGGGTTTACTGGTCCGGCTGCCGTCGCCGGAAAATAACAGGAGGTGTGGGTGAGTAGAGGAATGGCCTGGCCAGCAATGAAGTAGGGTGGGGCGGTGCGGCCTGTGCGGCAGCACAGCCAGCCACGGGAGGCGGGAGCAGGCAGTCCCACTGGAGCTGGTTTGGGCGGCTGGAGCAAGAAGATCAGATATTGAAGAAGCAGCACGGTCGTTGGATTAACATCCAACGGTCACTGCTGCTAGAATCGTTTGTGGACTAAATTGACAAAGCCAAAGTACACGTCAACCTAGTAGACCCACAAGTCAGCCTCCAAATCTGTCCTAAACAGCATACAACCCGAAATTTCTAGCCGGATTCAAATTAATTTTAAATCAAAATATACCTTAATTTAAATTCAATGAAATTTTACCCGCACAAAAACAATGAAATTTCAAATATCAAAATCGGAAAGAAAACAGTATTTGGGAACTAATTGCCTGTTTGCTGTATTTTTTCATTTTACAGCCCATTTAATATTACTTATAGCCCATTTATTATTACTTATAGCCCATTTATTATTACTTATAGCCCATTTTCGGGGCAAAATGCATCCCTCCTTGTCTTGAAAGATTTCCGGCCCAGCAGGGCGTAGAAAAGCAAGTAGGCCTATGTTGGTTATTCTGCAAAAAACAAAATAGCTGGCTAGCCATTTTTCAGAAAGGAAAAAAACAAACTGGGCTGGTCATGTGCTAAACATATGAAATAAAAGCCTGGGCTAGACGGGCCACGGGTCCCACACAACCCAGTTGATACCCTTCTCCATCCCAAAAAACAAAATTAGTGCGCGCGCTGCTGGGTCCCTACTGTCATCCTCACCATGTATAGTCATCTCCTTATTCCTCTCAGTTGTTGACCATGTTGACAACACCGGAGGGCGGCGTCGCGGCGAGCGCAGAGGACGATGGTGAGGCCTCGGACGGGAACGAACAGGAGCCGGGGAAGATCACAGCCAGCCATGGGAGGCGGGAGGAGGCGGTCCCGCCGGCGCTGGTTTGGCTTTGGCGGCTCGAGGAAGAAGAGACTGAAGAAACGCGACAGATGTTGAATGTCAATCGAACGGTCAAGGTTGGCACAATCGTTTTTTGACTAAGCGGACACCAAGTAGCATACTTTTTTATATATAGGAAGAAAACTGCGAGGAAAATGCGTTCGTCTGCCGTCCTCCTCGCAGGGAACGTTCGCCACATAAGTGACTAGCACCCTTGGTTTTCAACCGAGAGGTCTTGGGTTCGAGTCGGAGGTCTCTCAATTTTGTCCTCCTTCCTTCCTCGCAAAAAAGGGAAAGAAAATCAAAGACTTGGGAAGGCGTACAGAACAAGCTAGTGTACCAGTAAAGAGACGTTGCCGAGTTTTAGAAAAAAGAAAGACGTGCTCCTGTAGCTGGTTCGAATCCAAACCTAGACTATGAATATATATAGTGCTATGCTACTCTGCAAGTAATGAAACTGACATATCCAACATTCGCTTCTCCTCTTCTCTACTTAATCTGCCTAGCATCAGAAGCTCTGGCCGCAGAAACCATGTCCACTGGCTGCTCGTCCACCTGCTCTTCAGCAGGCAACAACCAGGTATGCGCCAAGTCGCCACCCGTACCATTGCCTGTGGGTCTCATCACACCCTCGCCGGCACGCGCACCGCAGCCGATTGCTCATCGCAACTCGCTATCGTTGGTGTGGTGCCACTGCTGCAAATCATGCAGAGTCATCCATCGCGTCTCAACCATAATCCGCAACCCTGGCCGAGTCTTCTACAAATGCCCGAATCATGGGGTAATAATATGTTTAAGTGTTGTTCTGCTGCTTTCAGTTGCTGATTTTTTAATAGTTTGGTTGATGATCTTCCAAGTTGATTCTTGCAGAAAAGGGAAGATTCGTGTGATTTGTATTTCTGGGAAGTTGCTGATGTGGGGGAATGCAACTACGCTGATTATTTGGTTAGCCAAGGAATCCCAATACCAGCAGGTTGGGGTGTTGGAGAAGTAACTGAAGGAACGACAGAAGAGGAAGATGCAGAGCAGAAGGTTAAAGACGCAGTTCCTCTGATCATGGCCAAGGAACAACTGCTGAACGACCTTGACAACAATGAGGAGATGAAAGAGCTTGTGAAGATAATGGGAAAAATCGATGTGCTCTGTAGGATGATTGTCTCTTTATTTGCAGTGTATGTAGCACTCATGATGTATTCATTGGCTATGACATGAGCACTTTGCTGAAACTAGTAATGAATGAAACTTGTGTAGCAGGCTGGGCGTAGTGTTGTGAACATCTAATGATTTCTATTAACGAAAATCAGGGGGTATCCCCTTTTGCTCATATAAATAAATAGATAGCAGAGGCCCTGTCGGGTCAGCTTTGTTCTCATTCAAAGACATCGAGCAAATTGCAGTCCAACAGCAAACTATGTCATCAAATTCAAGTTTCATAGCCAAATATGAGTACAACTAAACAAGAATGTCATCATGTTTTAGTTGTCATACAATCACCAAACACAAATCAGCATACATAACAAGTGATGTTCTCACAGCAAAATACTAAACAACATGTTCATCAGGTTTCAGTTGTCATAGCAAACACAATTTCACATAGTAGATAAAAAAACGTCTTCTGACAGGCAAATACGACAAAAGCAATGTAATCATCATCCGCAGCAACAGCATCAACATCTTCGCCATGTGTATCAGTCTGAATCGTAATTCCCCACGGTGTCATCTTCTTCTTCGTCCTCAACGTCCTCGAACATTGAATTCTTCTTGATCAACTCTTGTATGTCCACAACACGACAGGCAATCTTTTCGCCAGCGTCATTGACATGATGGTTCTCAAAGATATTAGGAACATCCATGTTATCTTGTACATCAGGAGCAGTGCAAGAACCATCTTGTTGTGCAACTTCATTAAACGAATTCCTCTGCTCAAACCTTTGCAATACTCTCCAGTCATCGCTATGTGCAAATGTGTCTTCCAAGAAAAATATCTGTGTTGCTTGATTTGCCAAAATAAAAGGCTCGTTGGTCTAGTGCGCCGCCTTGACATTGATGGATTTGAAATAATCATCAGCTCTGGGTTTTGCGATCCTGGAAAACAGGTTATACCAACGACAGCACAACAAAACCACACACCGATGATCCTCGAAACTGGAGATATACTGCAACTGAACAATGTCTGTTATGTTAGCATACATTTCAGTTGTCTCTTTGTCATACGTATCCGTGCTCATGATGGCATTGTTTTGTGTCTTCCTGCCTTCGTCTCGTGCAAGGGTGTTGTAGCGCACATCTCCAACAACGCGAGATTCATAATGTCTTAGCCGAGTATCAGGACCCATTGCTAGTGAGTAAAGGGCATCATCAACTGCATGCCCATCCTCCCGCATCTTCTTAACCTATGGTTAGAAAATAGACAAGCTGATCATCTTATGTACTCAATATATTAAAAAAACTGACAGTGCACTTCAAAAGCTTACATGGTTCTTGAACCATTTCGCAAATCCTGCCATAACCAGTTTGTCAATGTTTCTTGGATTTTGCGGCAGTAACTCCTCTTTGTACATGCTGGACAACATAGTGATTGCGTCAAACATCTAAATATATAAGAATGTGCTGCAAGTTTAGTAGATTACGATGTGTAGGCTGCAGTACTGCACTTACTTGATATAAGGTAGTATCTCAGGACAGTTATTCAACACATACCAAACCATTTTGTCCAAATCTTTAGGTTTGTCCTCTTGTCGACTCTTCCCTGTAACTCGAACAGAATAATCAAAAACATTGAGCCCGGGATTGTCTTCACCCACCTCTTTGCTAAGCTGATCAGCTGTTTCAATGTATTTTGAGCAGAATGTCAACGCTTCTGTAGCAATGTAGGCCTTTGCAATGGAACCCTCGGGTCTAGCTCTGTTCCTAACATAGCCCTTGAAAGTGCCTAGCCGCCTTTCAATAGGGTACATCCAGCCATACTGTACTGGACCTCTAAGTAGTGCCTCATCAGGTAGATGAACAGCCAAATGCACCATCACATCGAAGAAGGCCCGAGGATATATCTTCTCAAGGTCGCATGGGATAGTTGGTATCTTGTCTCTAAGACGCTCCAAAGCATCTATCCTGATATTTCTACTGCAGAGTTCCCTGAAGAATTGTCCCAACTCTGCAACTGCTCTGTATAAGTCAGGGCGGCCCAATCCTCTAAGGATAACAGGTAAAACCCTTTGAAGTAGGACGTGGTAGTCATGAGTTTTCAATCCTTGTACCTTGTTTCCATATGCACTGACTCTCCTTTCAGGGTTGGAAGCAAATCCATGTGGGAATCTCACACATGACAGGACCTCGCAGAATTCTTTTCTTTTTACCTTGTCCAAGACATACACAGCTGGTGCCATATCCCGTGGTTTACCTTCATCTTGCACCTGCAAATCCTTTTTGATACCCAGGTGTGTCAAATCAATCCTAGATTTTAAGGTATCTTTCGTCTTGCCTTCAATGTTAAGAAGTGTGCCGATAATGTTGTCACATATATTTTTCTCGATGGGCATCACATCAAGATTATGTCGCAGATCCAAATCTTTCCAATACTCCAAGTCCCACAAAGTGGACCTGCGGGTAAACAATAATCTCTCTTCTACCGTGCCACGCTTCCTTTTCCCGCTACCATTACCAGGATGGTTTCCTGGTGTAATATGCCTGACCTTCTCTAATTCCACTTTCAACTCATCAGCGGTGAGCCTCTTTGGCGCATCACGGTTTTCATGCTTTGCATTGAACACATGTCTTCGGTATTTTCTAGGATGCGACTTGTCCTTGGCAAGGAAACGGCGGTGTCCAATGTAACAGATCTTGCTAAGTATTGCGTATGACAGTGGATTCCTGTCACAGCGAACACATGCATAGTAACCATGTGTCCTTCACCCTGGCATAGTGCCCATAGCCGGATAATCATGGATGCACCAAATTACAACAGCACGCAGAAAGAAATCAGCTGGTGGGCTGCTATATAGGTCTCGAGTGAGAACACCCTTCCATAGCTGTTGAAGTTCCTCCACAAGAGGCTCCATGAACAAATCAAAATCCTTTCCAGGACTTTTTGGACCTGGGATGAGCAAGGCCATCATGTAGTTTGATTCTTTGGTGTAGACATTTGGAGGCATGTTGTAAGGGATAACAAGCACTGGCCACATGCTATATGTGGCGCTCTGGTGGCCAAATGGGTTAAATCCATCTGAAGCTAAGCCAAGTCTAATGTTTCTCGGGTCAGCAGCAAACTCTTTGTGTTTATCATTGAAGCTTTTCCACTCACTACCATGATATGATTGGCTCATTACATTCTGATCTCTGTACTCCTGGTTCCTAGAATGCCATAGTACATCCTCTCTTGTTTCAGCATCATGAAACAACCTCTGCAATCTTGGTGTAATTGGAAAATGTCTCAGAATATTATGAGGAACCCTCTTCACAGCATTGCCATCTTTCCATCTTGATGATTTGCATTTCGGGCATTCACTTAAGTTTCCATAATCCTTCTGGAACAGAACACAATTATTCTTACAAACATGGATCATATCATATCCAATTCCAACTGCACAAAGGAAATTCTTCATTTTATTGTAGGTGTGTGGTAGCTCAGATGCATCTGGGAAAGATTTGCGGAAAGCAGCCAACATCGCATCGAATGATTTGTTGGTCATCCGCTCAGATGTCTTCACCTGAAGAAAGGTGACCATAGCTGAGAATATTGATAGCTTATTTCCTAGGGCGACAGCAACGTTGCATTGTTCCAACATGCGGGCCCACCATTTTTCTTCTGTAGGTGAAAGTTCACGGAATGCACGAGCATTTCGTAGCATTGTTTCAATGTTGGTCAAACTCACTGGCTCCGCCACCACCACCTCCTCCTCCTCTTCCACCTAAGCATCAGGCAGATCAAGATGGTGATCTGCTGCTTCCACGTAGTCAATAACATTGACGTTCACAGCTTCACAATGATGAACCCACCTAGTATATGTGACCGACATCCCATACAAGTGTAGATGATTTTGCATAGTTGACTGGGGTCTTGTAACTGAATTCATACAACTGCTACACGGGCAGAGCACGTCTGATTTCGGACCACCGTACTTAGCTCTGATAAAGTTCATGAAGTTTTCAACCCCCTCGACATATGCAGCGGAGAATCTTCGAGCAGAAGTTATCCAAGTCATGTCCATCTCTTAGACATACAAATTATTTCTTCTACTAGATATTACAGGAAAAACATATATGCTTTTTTATGAAGTCCAGAAAAAATACCTAGGTCGATTTCTAAAGCTATGGCAAGATATTTGGATGAGCAGATCTAAGTAACGAAATATATGTAAAGCTAATTCAGCAAACATATTTGAGTGCTAAATTATGGCAGGCTATTTCAGCAGTCAATGAGCCCGAGCACACAGCCATCGAACTATCGAAGGCCATCGCAGCAACAAAGATTGAGTATAAAATGGTGTAGAGCTATTTCACCTAACAGATTGGCTACTAGACCATGGCAATCTACGTCACAATAAATATATGGAGGGATATTTTAGCAACTAATCAGCCTTGGCATGCCATCTCAGCTAAGCAGATTGAGTGCAGAACAGGGCAAGGAAGCTTCTTAAGCAGAGCATATTGACAGTAAACTACTTCAGCAAATAGTGATATTAACAGTGCCTATCAGCTAACATTCAGCGCTACACTGGCATGAACGGGGCCTCAGTCTAGAATGCGCGTACCGTGCGAGAAGCTGACCACCATGCGTCTCCACACGAACGTCGCCAGCGGTGGAGGCGCTGACCGCCGTGCGCCTCCACAAGAACGTAGCCAGAGGTGGCGGCGCGGCTAGAGGATGGCAGTCTACGAGAGTGTACTCTGGGAGCGAGAGGATCGCCGTGCATCCCCTCGATGAACCGCGGCGCCGACTTATCGGCGCGGCGGGGAGGGCGTCTTTGGCGGAGCGAATGGAGTGGAGGGGGGACGAGAGGGAG
>NC_041383.1:186057267-186066228 GCF_002162155.2 Triticum dicoccoides | reverse complement strand
TTGTGGGGGGGAGGAGGATTTTCGCGCGGTGGGCGGGGGGAGTTTGGCGCATGGTCGGTTTCTCCAAGTGCAGTCCCACGTGTCAGTGAAGAGGCAAGCCGAAGCGCATTCCGTTTGTGTGAGCCATGTGCAGGACCGAACGTGTGTGGGGTGCAATGCGACCGCGACAGGAGTGTTGTGAGTGTACCGCCTTTTTTCCTTTTAAACTAGGTGCTTCGCCCCCTCAAAAAAAATGTTGCTTCGCGCGATCCATCGATACTACTACTAGTAAACCGGTAATCCCGACTAAAACGGCGTGGCCGGGTCTTTTCCCACGCGATATGCTGGGAGGTTGGCTTAGTTGGGTTTTTTAGATTTGTCTCGGTTCAATAAAAAGCAGAGTTGGTGATGATGGTGTGCCTGTCATCCTACAATATAGGTTGTCCGATCTATATCTAACGGATAGGAAGGAAACTATGACAATTTACCCGCACTCCTCTCCACATTTGCAGATAAGGCTTTCCCTTGTTCATCCTTTTCTCCCACAAGATCTTGATCTTCCGTGCACTAGTACTCCTACAATATGTATATTATAGTGAAAGTTCATATACACCGGCCGATATTAATGCAAACATGGCAGATTTTTATTACATTTTGAACTTTCATAAGACAGAAAAATAAAAGAAACCCGACCCTAAACCTATTCTACGGCGGCGACGGACGTCCTCCATCTGCGATCTCTATGTACGGGGGCGGGGTTCAAGACCCGTGAAGTGAAGGTGCGGTCTCCGATGAGGAAGAGTAGAGCACGGGATACGGACCGGCCAATTGGCACACCATGCCCTGCCGCCTCCCATGCCCAACTCATCCTCGGAGGAGTCCCCAACCTCGGCGGTGCCAGACGTTGGATGGCGGCAAGTAGGACACGTGGCTGACGGTGCTCTCATCGTCGGCCTCCAGCGTGGCCACCGCTTGTGCAGTCGTGTCCGCTTCCGGCTACGTCGCTATTGCATCACGAGAGGCGACTTGAGCGAGGGCGGCGACCTCGAGCTTCATCCCCGAAGACAAGCTCTCCCGCAGAGCGTTCGCACTTGCGGTCATGGCGGATGTGGTGTTAGGTAGGAGGACGATGCGCTATGGTGTGGAGGTTAGCTCGGCATTGCCGCTTTAAGTAGCGCATTCCGGTGAGGCCAAGCGTCCGGGTGCGTCATTAAGTCGCCGGAGTTGGTTCCTCGGGCACCGAGCCTCTTAACAATGACATACGAATGGACGGCATGAATGCAGGCAGCTGGCGCCGGCTGGGAACGCACTGTGCGATGGGGCGAGGGACGAGGGCTTTGGTGTGCCAGGGTAGTCAGCTACGATCGTGGCAACGTTGGAGATGCCCTTTGCTCAAATGCGATCCCCGCATGTCATTGAAAAAGCAAGACGAGCCGGCATGGTCTCTGGTCCAGAGGATGTAGTTGGCCGTGCTACACCACTCCGCGGATGCGTCATGGCGCCCCGTGCATCCGCGACGAGCCGGGTGTTGGGGTGTGTTTGGATTGTGGCCAAAGTGCACCTTACCAAAATTTTGGTCATGACCCAAAGATTGGTCTTTGTTTGGATGGTTGCCATTTCTTTGGCATGCCAATGAACTCTAGCCAACTCTAGTTCATTTTTCTTGCCAATGTCGGCCAAATCATGGGCAACCAATACCTCAACCAAAAGTGGCTACCCAATGCTTTGATGGGGAAACCTTGGGCATAAACCAAACATCCGTTGGTTGTGCCACAGCACAAACACCACCCTCGGCACACTGAAACCGACCGTGTCTATCGACGATATGAGTGTGTCGCTCACCGCGGTCACCGTGTCCAGAGGCGGTGCTGGAGCTGTGCCCCGTTGTTGGCCCCAAAGACCCACATGAACGGTTGTCGGTGGCGAGGAGGTCGTGGGCCAGCTCCTCCATTGGACTAGTCTGTGCTACGTCGTCCCGACGGGTGTGCCCCACATGTCGGTTTCCCTGTTTTCCCGGCCATATTCGAGCGTCAGTGCTCCGCGTTGCGCATTAGGCCTTTCACTATGTAGGCCAAGCGAGACAACTTATTGTTTATTTGAGCCGTTCAAGTGTAATCATGTGGCGTTTGCTTATTTCTCATTCCTCTCCAACCCTCCTCTCCATCGATCATGTCGCCTTCCAGTCGAGTCCATCCTCCCGCATGCCTCATTTGAACATTCCGCCGAGTATCATTCGCATGTACCCACCCTAGTCCTCTTTCAATAGATCTGCAGACCCCGAGATGAAATCGAGAGGGAACGAGTGGGGGCACGTGATACCTAAGGCGGATTCAAAATTTTGAACCGGTGATCATAGCATCCGCAAATCATATATAAAGGGTATTCAATGTTCATTTCGTTTTTGAACGTACAATATACTCCATCCTATCCTTTCTACCTTACATATAAGTTTTATGTGTAGTCAAAGTATCTCTACTATGATAAAAAAAAGGTATCAACATTCAACAACGCCCAATCAATATTGTTAGATTCATACGTACTCCTATATTTGTACCCGAGATGGTTTCCAATTTGACTATTGACAAGATTAATAGTACTCCTTTCACATAGGTGAGTAAGTCATCTTAGGCTGTGCACTGTGACCAAGGAGGAGGGGGAAATGAGAGACATTAATGTTTATTTGCTAATTAATAGTATTGCATGCAATGAACTAACCACTTCATGTCATGTTTGATAGTCTCAGGTCATTACAAGCATGCACACCCTCATCTCTTATTGGTTCATATGTCAAGAAACAAGAAACGAGGTAGAAGTTAATGCACCGCGCCTACGTGTTTTGGGATTATTTGGTTTTCGTAAGATGACTTACACACCTAGACGAAGGGAGTGCATGAGATGTATAATGTGAAAATTATATCATTGGAAACTCCTTTCACATACGAAATTGACCATATGCTTTGTGTAAGTTGCATGTCATATATTATTACTCTAACATTTGGTCAAAGTTACACTCGAAAAACGCATTAGACCCTGTATGCTTTGTGTAAGTTGCATGTCATATATTATTACTCTAACATTTGTGTAAGTTGCATGTCATATATTATTACTCTAACATTTGGTCAAAGTAGTATAGTGGAAGTGGATCCTCTGACGTAGGTATCCCTGCCTTACCCTCCCTTTCGGTCACTTACTGGCGGACCCCATGCTTGCTAGGCCCCGCATGTCAGTTACTCAATGGGTTCGGCCACGTCAGGGGATCCTCATCCGTAGTATACTCCCTCTGTTTTTATTTACTTCGCATAAAACGGAGGGAGTAGTGGTATAATAAATGACGCGGGCGGGGGAGGGGGAGGGACGTTGATTTGCTCTCAACTGCAGTCCCACAAGCGAGCGAAAACGCAAGACGAAGCGCGTTCCATTCGGTGAGCGACGTGGTGGGTCCAGCGTGCCGGAATGCAACGCGAACGCGACAAGAGCGATGTACAGTCAAAACCGATTGGCCAGTCGTCACAGGAACCACTATTCACACCAGAACCTTCGTTGCTCGGCCTACACCAGCCACTGCCCTAAAACCATACCAAATCTCCAGCCCATTCCCCCACCTTTTGATCCCCTAGCCCGCATCAAGCATCCCCTAGTTCGCCGGAAAGCCATGGTGCGCCGCAAGATCACTTACTACAAGATGCTGATGCTGGAGCGCCGCACAGAAATCGCGGTGGCGGTCGGTGCCATAGACTTCCGTTCCCAAGCTCGCTTTGCGGCGGGCCAATCCCCGAGTTCTCTGGAGCCAAGCTACGAGGAGGAGGAATCCGATCCAATGTTCACTGCGGAGGTCGCGGCACAGAAGGCCCCCGATGGGTATGAGACGATGGACGTCGACTTCGTGCCGGCGTCCGAGTCCCCCATGGTGCAGGCGGACCAGCGGTTCAACATGGCGATACTAAAGGAGGACCGGGAGGCAGAGGCTCAACTCGACGCGGAGCGCGTGCATGCCGCTGCCATTGAGGCTCTCCTGCAGGCGGAACCGGATGTCGTGGATGTGAACCGGGCGGCGGAGGCTCAACTTGAGGCGGAGCGCGCGGATGCCGCTGCCATTGAGGCCCTCCTCAGGCGGAACCGGACGTCCTGGACATGAACTGGGCGGCAGAGGCTCGACTCGACGCAGAGGACACGGATGCCGCTCTCATCGACGCCCTCCTGCGGGCGGAACCGGAAGTCCTGGACTTGAACCGGGCGGCAGAGGCTCGACTCAACGCGGAGCGCGCGGATGCCACTCTCATCGACGCCCTCCTGCAGGCGGAACCGGAAGTTCTGGACTTGAACCGGGCGATGGAGGCTCGACTCGACGCGGAGCGCACGGATGCCGCTGCCATCGAGGCCCTCCTGCAGGCGGAACCGGACGTCCTCGACTTGAACCAGGCTGTGCTCTCGTCCGTGCAGAGCGCCCGCATGCTCCGCTTGAACGATTAGCTGGAGGCCGAGGACAACCACGGCGCGGAGACACACGTCGGTAGCGCCTTCTGGTTCACGCCGGCAGCCAAAGACGACGAGGCCGTCTCTTTCCGCGAGCAGTGATAGTTTTTCTTTATGTTGTTGTTTTTATTATTATGGATCTTTTGCTGTGTAAAAACATACTATTTGTTATGCATGTCGCCTGAGTCTACCATTTCAGGCGGTTGGATGAATATCCTACGTCTCCTAACCCTTCTTTCCTTCTTCCTCACCTCTTCTTCTTCCCCAACAGACCACCGCACGGGCCGTACGGATACTCCGGTTGGATAAACATACTCTATGAACGAAAATTATGTGTCAGCGATAGGATGGCTGAGTTTGGTTTGTTGACATGCGACAGCATGTGTCAGTGAGGGTGCGTTTCCTTGGTTGGGTTTGCGGCATGCAGGAGCGAAGTGTGAGGGTGTGGTGCGACCGCGGCGTGCAGGAGCGACCGTGTGAGGGTGCGGTGCGACCGCGACAGCCGTGCGCAAGTGTACCTCCTTCTCATTTTGAAAACTTTAGGCAAGCTTGACAAAAATGTGTGGCGAAGTTTGGCAATGCAAGGCCTAGACCCAAACAGGATAAGTACGTACTACCTCTGTCTGGGTTTATTGGTCTCCATTGTATTTCGTGCCAAATTTTGACCATAGATTAAACTAAGAAAATGTTCACGCATGTCACCAAACATTATATTTTTCAAAACTATGTTCAAATACGAATCCAATGAGATAATTTTTCTTGACATGCATTAACATTTTTTTAGTTAAATCTTTAGTCAAAATTTGGCACAAACTATAAAAGGGACCTATAAACCAGGACGGAGGTAGTACGTACTAGGAGTACTAGTGTTAAAAAAGAAAGGCGGGGTTTTCCTTCGATACAAATCCTCGTTTCACGTGTCAATTAATGCGTATTTTTTTCTCGAAAGACCAAAGAGCTAACCATCTCACTCCTCATCGCTTGATTAATGCAGCGCCATGCAAACGAACCTTCTCACTTCCGCATGCATGCAGGGGATATTAATGTCCTTGGTTGGTAACCCCATCAATTTTGCCTCGATTAGTGTTAGTGGCCCTTTGCAAATTGTAATTTTGATATATTGGCCCTGTGTACAAAAAATGGAGGTAGTAACTATATTTGAATTCTTTGCCCATTGCGGTGATGTCGATGACTTTTTTTGTGGTTTGGCGAAGTGCGTTCGACGGAGAACACCATTGAGGGAGACCACGGTAAGTCGTTCGTAAGTGCCGCCTGCAAGCCAAGACAACCGCCTTATTTGCATCTAGGAAGTCCTTTACTACTACCTCCGTCCTGGTTTATAGGTCCCCTTTGTAGTTTGTGTCAAATTTTGACTAAAGATTTAACTAACAAAATGTTAATGCATGTCAAGAAAAATTATCTCATTGGATTCGTATTTGAACATAGTTTTCAAAAATATAATGTTTGGTGACATGCGTAAACATTTTGTTAGTTTAATCTATGGTCAAAATTTGGCACGAAATATAATGGGGACCAATAAACCCGGACGGAGGTAGTAGTCTTACTACTAGGAGTACTAGTGCGGTGAGATGGTTTCTCGAAGAAGACGATGGAGAAGCGGAGTCAGCGAAGAGTGAAATGATAGTTGCTTCGTCCGTGCTTTGTGATTTGACGCCTCACTGCTTTGTGATTTGTGATAGAAGGGACAGGGGAGTAGACTCTGTGCTCTATACTGTACTAATCCTACATGCGTCCAAGCATGGGATAAAGATGAGAGACGTTGCATTTTTCTATTCCTTCAATCAATCAATCGGGGAGCTTTGGTTCCATCTTTTTGGCTTTGGCAACGCCGTCCACAATGGTTCCCATGTTGCCAAAAGCTATTTTCACATTGGCTACACATTGTGGATGCCCTTAACCGTACCACTTCGTTTTGCTCCTGTGTGCTATCTATACGAATCTCAATTATATTGATCTAAAAAATTATAGAATCAAAGATTAGTAAAAAGGATGTGATTTTGACGCGCGGATGGCGGGGGAGGTTTCTTATTTTCAGAGGACGTTGTCCTGGCGGTTTGCTAACATGCGGTCCCACGTGTCAGGGCTTTACCAAGCTGATCCGCGTCCCACATGAGGTAGAACAACGGCAGAAGCAACACGTGGTTAAGTTGAAGAAGATGAGGGAGAAGCTACCAAGCTGATCCACGTCCCACATGAGGCAGAACAACAGCAGAAGCAACACGTGGTTAAGTTGAAGAAGATGAGGGAGAAACGGATGCAGCAACGAGTGAAATGATGGTTGCTTCGTCCTTCCAACTTCTTTTTTAGCATTATTACTTCGTCCCTCCAACTTAACTGCGGGAAAGGTGCAGCTTTGTGATTTGACGCCTCATTGCTCATTACTACGTCGGCACCATGACTGGGGTGCTTCACCCCGGCTGCTCTGCACTGTATTCCGGTATGGCACGTGGACCCGGTAGCTTGATGTCCCACATGTCAGCGAAAGGGACTAGAAGATTTATGAAAGTGAGCGCTCCACTCTTACGACGGAGGAGTAGACGACACGACGGCCCAGTGAACTGACACTTGTACTGTATAGTACTACAGTTTTGCTGTTTCGCATGATCCATCGATACAAACCCGATTAAACAGGAAAGGGCGGGATTTTTCCCGCGCGGTAGATGATACCGGACATACATTTCAAAGGCAATTTTAATGTGTGCAAACTGAATAATTATAAGTAACAATATGATATCTAGTAAAACGAAAAACACATATGATTTATTGTGTTAGAGTGTAGTAGTAGTGTTGTATTGCATAGTTGTTAGATGTAACATGCGAGAACGTGTAGAGATGTAGTTTTGGAGGGCCTACAGTGAAAAAAGCGTAGTACGGTCACCGAACTTCATAATAAGCTGATTACGGTCACTATATACGTTTTGCAGTGATTATCCGGTCACTTGCTCACAGTTCAGCATTGGATTGCACTCTGTTGACCGGCCAAATAGTCTGCGTGGCGCCATGTTGGCTAGTTAAATTGACCATGTTCCTTGTGGGTCCCACCTGTCAGTTCGCATAGGGAAAAGGTCAGATAAACACAAATTTACGCAGGCGCAACAAGGCTCCAATCCGTGCGTGGGAATCACCTGGTTGTGTATGTGTCTGTCAGGGCCTGATGTGTGCGCATGCATGTGTAGGTTGAGCACTTGAGCGTGAGAGTGTGTGTTGGTCGTGTGGTGTACTCGTGTGTGCATGCATGCGTGCATGTGTGCGTGTGAGTGTTGCGTGTGTGCGTGGCTGCGTGTGTACATGTGAGTGTTGCGTGCGTGCGTGGGTGCATGTGTTTGTGTGAGTGTTGCGTGGATGGTGTATGTGTGCATACGTGCGTGTGTGTATAATCACCACACCAGCTCCTGTGTGTTAAAACAAACGGCTCAGCATACCAATACAAGGCCACCTTGTCCGCTGTGCCCGCGGTCATGACTTCGCACCACCGTCAAAATATTTTTTTTGTCATTTGTTTTCATTCTTACTAGCAAGATGCCCGTGTGTTGCACGTAACATCAAGATGCATTTGTATGACTTGTTTATCTTGTGAGAGAAAAGGATGAACGAGGGAAGGCCTTATTTGCAAATGCAGAGAAGTGTGTGGGTACCTTTTTGCAAAACTGCCATAGTTTCTTTCCTATCCGTCAGATATAAATCGGACGGCCTATATTGCAGGATGGCAGGCACACCATCATCACCAACTCTGTTTTTTATAAGAGTGTATTTTAAGTATTTTATAATGGTGTAGATGTAGAGTAGATACAAGTCGATAGGTGGGCACGATGTTAGTGAGATAATGTGATGCAACACTAGATTAGGTGCCACGTGGAGCGTTCAACTGGTCAACTAGTCATGTCATGAGCAAATACAAAGTTGTACGGTGAGCCCGTGACTGTATAATAACCACTAAACGTAAATGGTGACCGTAATCAGTGGATTATGAAGTCCAATGTATGTATCGTGCTTTCACTTCAAATACAATGATCGTCATTGCATATATCGCGAGAGAAAGATGAAACACGCGTGAATTTTCTGGGGGCTTACTTTTAGAGGACATGGAGATAGTTTTGTGTGCATACGTGAAAGGGCCGTACAGGGGGGTATGCGATGGAGAGAGAGATGCTCTTCGTTTCTCTTTATTATGACTAACTTTGTATATAGTATAAAAATATACAAATTCACAGTGCGGAATAAATATCATTGTGGGCACAATGCAATGCAAATTAGCGTTCGTACTCCTCCATATAACTTTGTAATGTTGTATATATGTAGAAACTCTAAAGTAATTTTTTGGCCACACTTTATTCAAAAGGAATGTTGTATGCGAAATAAACATGAAGAGAGGGCTTTTTAGATCAATGGGGTACGTGATGTAACATGTGTGAATGTGTAATTGATGCATTTGGCGGGGCCTAGAGAGGTATGTGTGTGTATTACGTATTTGAGAGATGCATGGATAGA